>NW_026020341.1:390067-445067 GCF_900185275.1 Solanum verrucosum
TTTAGCAGAATTAAATAAGCTGAAAAATGATCCCAAAAAAAGGAGAACATTGAAATTGATCAGAAGTAATTAAAAGAACACAGAATAGTAATATTTTATCATTTAAAAATAATTGGTTTTAAACTAAAAATTTACAATTTAATATTTAAATACAAAAAATTTAATATGAAATTAATGATATTAATAAATATCAAATTTTGTATAGAATATATTGTAATCCTTACCAAATTAGGAGAGTAATTTTCTAAAATTAGTTGACTTAACTATGGTTATGATATTTGTTAATATAATATTATCTTGACATTTAAACTTTAAATATGACACATGTCTCTAATCTAGACGTGCACTTGACGAAATGGAGGGGAGCCGGATCAATAACTTTTAAGAGTTGAGTGTTATAAAGTCTAATTTACGGGAAAGTTTATGAAATTCTCTCTTTTTTTCTTTATAAATTCACTATTTTTATGTTAATTTGAATGTTAGTTCTACATATAATGCACTTACACTAGAAAATTACATGATTTTAGTGGAAGAAAAACTTTAAGTTAATCCTTACGTTTAAATGTCTAATTCCTTATTTTATTTATCTACTATCAAATAAATGTACACTACTAAAAAATTGCCAAAAAACAACGGCCAATTTTTTGGTCAAAATCGATGGAAAAGTGACTCAGTCACTTCCGTCGCTTTTTGGCTCGACGCTTTCCAAAAAGCGACAGAATGCGACGCTTTTTGACTATTTGTTTTAGCATTTTTTTTAAAAAAAAACGACGGACTCCGTTGCTTTATTTTAATTTTCAATTTTTTTAATTTCCAAAAGGTGACGCAGTCCGTCGCTTTTCTGGAAATTTTATTTTTGAAAATCCCAGAAAAGCGACGGACAAAAGGACCATGTTCGTCGCTTTTCTGGAAATTATTTTTTGGAAAATCCAGAAAAGTGACGGACAAAACCACGCTGTCCGTCGCTTTTTCTGTAATTTTTTTGACAGTAGAAACTGGCAGTTTCTGCTTCCCACATGCAAATGCAATTCAATTCAATTCTACACTATTCAGCTCAATCAAACACACACCATTATAAACAATCTACACAAAACATAAAACAACAAACTTAAAATAACATTCAAAAGTATCTAAATCACAATTTAAAGACTTATAAAGTCTTTCAAAATTCGTTTCAAAATTTCAAAAAGTTCATAAATGTCCAGAGATCTATACTAGGGAGTGGGATCTACATAATCATCCTCATCATTGTCGTCGTCGGTGTCCTTGGGAGCCAAAGTAGTAGGTCGATGAGCGAGGTTCATCACTTGTTCTTTGATTTGCTGAATGGACTCACTCATGCTTTGTTGTTGAGCTACTCTATTTCGCTCTGACTCTGCCAGTGCTGATATAAGTCGTGCTATTTGAGTCGACATAGCAGTAATCTAAACACCGTCAAGTGACTCAGCTTGACGTGATGATCCAATACCTTTTAAGCTTGACTGGAGTCGTCTTACATCGTTTCGAGAACCTAGAACATAGACTCTACCCTTGTGTGTCCCCCCTACCACTTTTTCTTTCCAAATCTGGGTGGACATTTCAGGTGTCATTTCGACTGAACTAACTAGATTCTCAACGACATACTGATGAAACTCATTCTTCATATTAAATATAAAAATTGACATCAATATATATACATATCATAAATATATTCACTATTAATATATAATATTCATATTAAATAACTTACAAAAGTTCGTTCAGCCCTTTTCTCCACCCACACATTCTGATCTGACTCATTTTCTTTCTTCCTGACATGAGTCTTCTTGAAACCTTCAGTCCCATGGGAGTGCGTCCCAATTCTCTTTTCTATAAATAAAAACTGAAATTTATAACGATATATATGAATCAACTAATTATTTATTTAAAAATTTGAATTAGAACTTACCATCTGTCTTGCAATTGTTCCAACGGACTTTGCACCTCCAGTGTGCAACGAGCCACCTTTAAGATTACCTCTATCCTTTTTGGCTTGTTCAGACATTGCCTTAAACTTGTCTGTGTTCCAATAAAGACCCAATTCATCAAAAACATGAGGCAATGTAACATACAATTCGGACGTTCACCACTATCCCGAACTTTCTTTAGCAAGCTAGACAGTCTGGCGGATTCCCTCCTCTCAAATGTGGTCGTAATGACCAAATTGTACCTCGGCTCCCAAGTACACATAGTCTAAACTTAACCAAAAAATATATACCTTAAATTATTAAACATCGTCTAGCGTGTACTGTTTGGAATCTCGCTCCAAGAGTGATAAGCATGTGTATAAGTCTTCTAACATAGTCTTTTAAAGCCCGGGAAACATCCTTTGCAGGATGCCACCTGCAAAACACATAATAAATATGTTAGTTCATGAATAATATATTAAAGTATAAGAAATAAATAAAATAAACTAACAAATAGATAACAAAATAAACGTAAGATGATCCATCTGACTCAATCATGACTTTACCAAGTCTGTCATTCTGGCCAGGATCTAGAACAGGCATCTCATCATCTGGTGTAGAACTAGGTCTAGATGAAGGTGATACATTAGGATGCACAAAACGCTGAGTTAATGGAGGCGTACCGACCATAGCATCTGACTGCTCGCTACTAGAATCTCCAATCTTCATGGTAGATAACTGAGGAGATGTACCTGTGGGAGATGGAGTACCTACCGATAATGGTCGTGCTCGATGAATAGCCTGTAAAGGTAGGTCCTCGTAGCGTCGTGGAAGCAATGCCTGTGAAGTAGATGAAGCACCAAATGATCGACCGTAATTAGGATAATATTGTCGTGGATCCGCCGTACCAAACGGAACAACAAATATATGAGTATCATGGCTGATGCGCTCTGACGCAGAAGAAATATATCCTGCAATATCCTCAGGATCTATGGGTCTCCTAGACTTCTTCTTTTTAGCATGTTTAGTCTGGCTAACTCCAAGATGCTCGCGATGTCTATCACCATCACCGCCTGATGACATTTGTATGCAAATTTACCTGTATAATATATATATATAAATCATAAATTAAATAAAATTAGCAAAATACACTAACTGACATATATACTAGCTAACTTTCATTCTATATTATTCCTCCTCGCTTGTTTCAATTCCATCATTCTCCCATTCTTCCTCCTCAGTTGTTTCATTTTCATTATCGTCCCATTCTTCGTCATCAAATGATTCATTTTCCTCACTCTCGGATATTTCTTCCTCAACATTCAGTATCTCAGCATCATATACTTTTTCTAATATGTGTTGAGGATGTTGTAGTGTGGTTTCCAATTCAACATCAACTTGTTGTTGAACAATTGCAACATCATTTTGATACGCCACATATAAGACATTGTCAATTTCAATTCTTTCCACGGGCTTACATTTTATAACAACCCACCAATCAGCTTTGTCTCTACGTAATGGATATGGAGCGTAAGACACTTGTTTAGCATTTTGTGCAATGATAAAAGGAACATAACTTATGTATTTCCTGGTGTGCTTAACTTCAATTATATTATGTTAATGGTCCACCTTTGTACCTCTATGTGATAGGTCAAACCACTCACACCGAAATAACACAATCTTTCTTCTTAGGCCAACGTGAATACCTCACTTCAATAATCTCATGAATAACACCATAATATTCAATAGTTTGGCCAGTACCATCAGCATCACCTTGTATGTAGACACAACTATTATTTGTTTTCTTGTTCCTAAAAACTTCTTCAGTTTGAAACTTAAAACCATTGACACAATACTTATTCATTGTCAGTATTTGAGATTCAGATCCAAGTGCTACTTCTTTCACTAATTGCAAATGTTGGACACTTGAGTATTCATCGTAAACCTACGTAATTGTTATTTCAAGTAATATAATTTAGTATAACATGAATATATTATTAAATACTTAGTGATTGCACACTTACATAGTTCCTCAGCCGTTTGGAAAATTCTGTATAGATGGCTTCATTACCCCATGTGTTTACGAACAAGCTGATCATTTTACATTCAAGTATTTCGTTATTTAATGAACACTTATTAATATGTGATTTGATAACATATTTTTAACACTTACTTGACATATGGTTGAATCTCTGGACAATTAAGAAATATATGTGTCACAGCTGATTGCATTTCCATATCAGTGAAGCCTCGCTTTCCACGCCTTTTAGATCCTCAACCATTTTGGTTAAAAATTGATATCGGTGAAAATAAATGATCAATATCGCCTTAATCATTGTGATTGGTCATGTTTCTCCTACATGAGACATAATTACTAAAGTAATAAGAATAAAAATCACCAGTTTCTCTCTCAATATGACCTTGAACAACTGATCCTTAGATCCTTCCGCTTTGCTTAATCATTTGCTTGGAACTGCCAGTTTTTCTGCATGTATATATGTATATATATGTTGATAGAAGACTTGGTGAATATATATAACTTAGCTTAGTGATTGTTTCAAATGGATACATCCATCTTGTTTGGACCAGACCTCCGAGGCGGGCCTCTTGTACAAAGTGAATTGGAAGATGCTCCATCACATCAAAGAAACCACATGGAAATATCTTCTCCAACTTAGTAGTAGTAACAATAATATTTTTCTCCATCCTGTCTAAACTACTCTCCAACAACTTTCCAGAACACAAATCTTTAAAAAACAAAAGACCTCTGTGAATGGTTTCCATATCCTTTTGAGTAGATGGCTAAAAGCGATAAGAATTAAAGTTTCCATGAACACATGACAATCATGACTTTTCATACCTATCAATTTTCCTTCATTCATATCTGCCCGCTTTCCTAAATTCGAAGCATAGCCCTTCGACATCCTCAAAATTTTAACCCACTCAATAATTTCACGTTTCTCATCCAATGTGAATGAAAAGTTGGCTTTGGATTTAACTATTTTACCATTCTGTAATTCCTGCAGTCATAACTCTTTTCTCCTACAATATTCCTTTATGTTCATTCTAGCTTTTGGATTGTCTTTTGTCTTACCCTTAACATCCATCACTGTGTTAATCAAATTGTCAAAATATTTTTTTTCAATGTGCATCACATCAAGATTATGTCGTAACAGATTGTCCTTCCAATACAGCAACTCCCAAAATATGTTTTGTTTGGTCCAATTATGTTCAACATCATATCCAGGAAGTCTAGAAGGTGAAGCTTCTGTAACTTTAGGTAACTGAGAAACTCTCTCCCAAATTTGATGCCCTGTGAGTAATGAAGGTGGGGGGTCACTTTCAACCTTATTTTTCCTAAATGCATTTTTCATCTTTCTAAATTCATGGTCCATTGGCAAGAACTGGCGATGAAAATGTATTTTTTCTGCCATGCTTTAAAATGAATGCCTTACTATTTCCATGCAATACGGACATGCTAGCTTTATAGCTGTCATCCAACCAGACAACATCCCATATGCAGGAAAATCATATATACTCCACATTAAAGAAGCACTCATAACGAAATTCTGCTTAGTTGATATATCATAAGTCAAAACGTCTTCAAACCACAATTGTTTGAGCTCATCTATCAATGGTTGTAGATAGACATCAATCAAACTTTTTGGATTACGGGGACCTGGAATAACACAACTTAGAAAGATGTTGTGACTGGTCATGCACATTTCAGGAGGAAGATTATATGGAGTAAGAAAGACCGGCCAACATGAATAAGGCGAAGCATCATTAGAGAATGGTGTGAAGCCATCTGCACACAACCCCAATCTAACATTTCTTGGTTCACTAGCAAAATCAGGATATACCTTATCAAAATGCTTTCATGCTTCACCATCAGATGGATGAGACAAGACACCCGACGACCTTCTATATTCACGATGCCATCTCATATGTGGGGCAGACCTCATCGATGTATACAATCTCTTTAACCTAGGAATGAGAGGTAGATAATGCATCTCCTTAACTTGGACCATCTTTCCAGCCGGAGTCCTCTTATAACGAGCATGTCCACAAAACTTACAATTTTCTAATTCACTATGAGTCTTGTAAAACAACATGCAACCATTAACACAACAATGAATTCTATCATACGTCAATCCTAACTTGGAAACCAAACGCTTTGCCTGATAGAAGTTCGGGATAAGGGTCTGAAAAATACCCCAACTTTGGTAGAATTTGTTGTTGCGATACTAAACTTTCATGAGGACCTATTACCTCCCTAGACTATTTAATACTGTATTTTAAACATATATATTTGCCCACGTGGACATAAAAAATAATGTAAAATTATAAATAGTAATGTGTCCACGTGGGCACAGGCAAATGGCATCACTTTTTGGAGCGACGCCGTCCGTCGCTTTTATGTTCATCATTTTTAAGCAGATTTTTAGTAGTGGTATATCTTCCTTTTTTTTTCCTAATAAATTAATTAATTTTATTCTTATTACCATGTAATAGCTCTATGAAAGAATCATTTAAATGGATAATTAAGTCATAAATTTTCAATTATAATAACTCTAATATAAAAGAATAGATATTAGATGGTACTAATTTAAGGGGTTTTTTTAGTTTTTGATAAAATCAATTTCCCCTGAATGAAGTTAAAATTACAAATCTAAGTGTTGGAATTTGTTATCTAATTTATTTGTAATTGAAAATGAATAAAATCATCTTATTGATTTAAATTGTCAGTATTATTTTTCCTCCATTCCCTTAATTATTATGTTTTGACTAGTTTAATTTTGGCGAAATATTCTCAATGCCTTTGCAGCAAAGAGCATGTAACATAAAATAAGGAATGAAATTGTGATGGAGATTTAGTTTTAAAACAAGTGATTGAGCGTAAGTTTAGAAATCATGCGTTGAGTGTTAATCACAAGTAATAGTATTTAAACAACACTTCATAATTGAAAAAAAGAAATCTTTCATAGTTGTTGTCTAATTGAGACCGAGCCCTAAGTTCAAATAAAACTTCTTGTTGTCACGGCCGGTCGATAAAGGGCCAGAACCGCTAAAGATTTTAAGGTTCGACCCTTGACCCTCGTAACAACAACAACAGGAAGGTTAAAAAAAATATAAAAAAACAAAATATCTATATCAAAAACCTATATATTAAAAAGAAGCAGAGATGGGAGGTCCTAAGATAAAGTATACCTTTCTATTTCTATGTATCACTTTTGCTACTATAATACCGTGCCTTATGGCTCATATTGGTCACTACGACAAGGTGTGGAGGAGGAGAGCAGAAGAAGCAAAGGAGTATGCCCGTCAAATTTACGAGCCACATCCTGAAAATGTCACACTTGCATTTAACCAAAAACTTCGCAAGTTAGTTTTATTTTTTCTTCATTTTTTTATGGTGATCGTCTTTAAGTACTATATTTACGTTATGATTTGTATTGCAGCACGATGAAGGAATTAAAGGAAGTGAAAGGTACCAATAGCACAAGGAGGGGGCTAGGGACAAAAAAGTACCGTGGACCTTGCATGGTCACAAATCCAATTGATAGGTGTTGGAGATGTGACCCTAATTGGGCAGACAATAGGAAAAGATTAGCAGATTGTGCAATGGGATTTGGATCTAAGGTCACGGGTGGCAAAAATGGTGAATTCTATGTCGTCACAGATAATTCTGATGATTATAACGATCCAAAACCCGGAACTCTTCGTTACGCTGTTATCCAAAAGGAGCCATTGTGGATCATATTTAAAAGGGGTATGAACATTAGGTAAGTAGTCAAGTTAGTCACACATAAATATATATATATATATATATGCAAATAGAATTTCAACTTGAAAATGCTCATTATTTTGAATAGGTTGCACCAGGAGATGATCATGCAGAGTGACAAGACGATAGATGCTCGTGGTGTTAATGTTCATATTACTAAAGGCGCTAGTATAACCCTCCAGTACATCAAGAATGTGATCATCCACGGACTTCACATTCATGACATTGTTGAGGGAAATGGTGGAATGGTTCGGGATGCTGTTGACCATATTGGGATACGTACAAAGAGTGATGGAGATGGTATTTCAATCTTCGGTGCATCCAATATATGGATTGATCATGTGTCTATGCAACGTTGTTATGATGGTTTGATCGATGCTGTAGAAGGATCAACAGGTATCACTATATCAAATGGACATTTCACCGATCACAATGAAGTTATGTTGTTTGGTGCAAGTGATAGTTCTTCGATTGATCAAGTTATGCAAATCACATTAGCTTTCAATCATTTTGGGAAGAGATTGGTACAAAGAATGCCAAGATGTCGATGGGGATATATACATGTTGTTAACAATGACTATACTCATTGGAATATGTATGCCATTGGTGGTAGCATGCATCCCACTATCATTACACAGGGTAATCGTTTTATCGCTCCTCCAGACATCTTCAAGAAGCAGGTAACAAAGAGGGAGTATAATCCAGAATCAGTGTGGATGCAATGGACATGGAGATCAGAGGGAAATCTATTCATGAATGGTGCATACTTCATTGAATCAGGAGATCCAGATTGGTCCAAGAAACACAAAGATTTTTATGATGGAATATCAGCTGCCCCCGCAGAAGATGTCACTTGGATGACTAGATTTGCAGGTGTACTTGCCTGCAAACCAGGAAAACCTTGTTAGATCACTAATTAATTTTTTTTTGTATCCAACTAGATCATCAATTGTAAATTCATTTTTTTCTCTCACTAAATTATTACCCTTCATTTTTTTTTGTTCATACCGGCTACCTTTTTTTTTCTCCTCAATGAAGCCTTAATTTTTTACATTATTTTTCTATGTAAGTTCAAACAATTTTACTCTTCGTTTCAAATAACAACAGATAGCTCTTTATATATGTTTATCTCTTCTTTTAATATGATCTAAACTCTCTAATAGAGAATTGTTTCAACATGAACACATCTAGCATGCCAAAACTCATAATAGTACCATTAATTGTTAATTTTGCTTTTAACAACTCTCCACATTAATTTTAAAAAAAAATACTACTATAGTACCCCGTGATGCGCAAATATTATTGCATTAAATTATAGTTATGATTTTATTTCTTTGAATGTGCTATATCATATTGAATCAATAAATATATAACGATCATATTATCAGGGGCATAGGCACATGTATGTCAAGGTGTCCAAGTGGACACCCTGCATCGGAAAAAAAATACCGCATATACAAGTAAAATTATACACGAAATGATTAAATAACATATTTTGGACACCCTTGACATAATCAGCTGTTATAGCCTAGTGGTTTAAGATGTCTTGAATGTGTGTTTACACATCTTTAATGACACAGTGCTCACGTATTTTTTTTAGTAATCAAATATATATATATATATATATATATATATTAAAGCAAATGGATTGGGTCGAGCACATTTATTGACTAAAAAAATAAAATAGTGTAAACAATTTACATGGCTTCGGTCCAAAAGTGACCAAGCCCAAATTTAATTTAGGCAATATCTAATCAAACACAAATAAAGAAGACAAAACTAAAAAGGAAAGAGACAAGAACAGTAGCTCTGGAAGCTCGAAAAGTCACCATGGAAGAGATTTTCAAGCTGGCACTAAAGGTTTTGGAAGCACAATTTCTCGGCCGAGTAGAGATTCACCTTAGGCGTTCACAAGTCTCACGAATACCATGAATTCATACTCAATGAAGACTTCTTCTACCACTAAATCAGAGGTTCCTTTTCTACCGATGGACAGCATCAAAAGTCTCGAGGGATCAATCTTCATCTCTAAAACATAGTTAGGTTTCCATTTCTTCATTCTTAACAGGTTAAGCTACAGAGGAGTTAATACCACTGTCAAAGAAATTTGATCTGGAATCTAATCATGTCATATCGGAGATGTCGACTTCAGGTAACAGTCCCTTTATTGTAGACTACCTGCCACCTTGCCCTTCAATTTAATTTATTGGATTATTGGTTGTTGTTCTCGGTGTTTTGTTGCTTGTTGTAGATTCCATATTATTTTGACACTTATTTATTTGTATATATGGTGTGCCCAATTTTTTGAGTTCTAACAATTCCATTCCTTTACTTAGTATCTCTCTCAAAGAATTGATATTATTATTATGCTCATCTTTATCCTCCACCCCATCAACCCTGCTTTCTTTAATTTCAATTATATTAACCTCATGCAACTGATGTGAAATAATTTCATGTAGGTCTTGCATAGGAGAATCTTTCTCTATATGAGGAATAATAGGGAGTTGCTTTTTGTGCTCCATTGTTGTACAATCTGAAGATAGTGGTATACGGTACTCAACATTAGCAATCGCAGTGGACTGTTGGACACATGTTAATTGTTCCACATCCTTTCTATCTACTTCTTTATTACTACTGATATGACTGCTTTGATTAAGCATTAGTTGCTCGTTCTCTTGAGCTTACTTCGAAGAGTTGACCAAAATAATCTATTATTTGATACAATTCACCAAAATAATATGAAACTTTGAAATTTTACAAAACTAGTATAAACGTTATTGGTAGTAACGTATTAGTCTATATTTTCTTTTTAAGAATAAATGGATCAAAATACAATGGGTAGACGGTGTTAAAGTAGATTTATATTACTGTCACGTTACTGGCAATAACGTTTTAGGCTTAAAATGTTACCTTCAGTAACGAGTCTCTGCAAATCTGTCACTTTCGAATCTTTGTACCAAATTTGGTTATTACGAAGTACATTTTAAAGGTAAAACGTTACTCTTAGTAACGATTATGTCAAATTAAATCACACGTCTGCCACCTGCAAATCTTTGTACGAAATCTGACATTAAAGTCGTTACTATGAGTCACGTTTTAAGACTAGAACGTTACTCAGAATAACGATTCTATTGAATCATGCCACGGGACTGTGAAGATGTCTTGTTGATTTGATCTGCCAATAAAATGTTACTATACATTACGTTTTAACTTTAAAATGTGACTGACAGTAACAACAAACTGCTTAAGTTCCTTTTATAATTTGACCACGAATCATTATAAGAAATGGTTGTGTAGAATGTTTAGCACATTCCAATTATTTTCTACAACGCTTTTGTTTATGTGTTGGTTGTTGAATCAATACTCAGAAAATTTTAATAGGTATGGCTTGTCATTATATTGTAATGTATTTATAAAAAAATATTCTTAATTACTATAATGCATCTTATTTTTTGGTGTAGGATTTTTCGATGGCTAATTTTGAAGATAACGTGATGATTGCTTTCAATTTGGGTGGTGAAATAATCAATGAAATGAACGAATTTCGATATAACAAATGTACCATAATGATTATTAGCATGTCTATTTCAACCAACTACGTTGAATTAATTAAATTATTGCATGAGAAAATGGGGACGGATGGTGAAAATATTCAATTGGATATTTCTGGAAAATATCCATGCTCGTTTCAAGGAAACATTACAAGGTTTAATGAGTTTGAAATTGAGACTGATCAATCTTTGCTTCAATTTTTTGCTATTCCTCATAAATTTTTGAAGCAGATTGATATAAATCTTTTGGAGATGTATATAAAGGCTAGACTAATAAATCAAGATAATCTATTTCGAATAAATGATCAACATGGTTATCATATGAATTTATTGGCTCAAAATTATGGATTTTTCACAATAAATCAACCTCAATTTGCATACAGTGCAACACATGGTATCCATCAATCATTCGGTGTAGGCCTTAACGAGCATGGATATCGATCATTTAATGAATGCTCGAATAGTCAAAGACATATTGAGAGTAGCCACAACCAATATGAAATCAGGTAGAGTAATCTTTTCATATAAAAAAACTAATTTTATTTAGTAGCATGAATAATTAATTATTTTCATTTTATGTATTTCATGAAATTAACTTGTTTTTTTCTATAGAGAAGATGAAGCTACCTTTGATTTGTGTAATGATGCACATGCTCAAAAAAGCAATGAAAATTCGAAGGACGATGAATCTTCAGAAGATGATGGAGAGAGTCAAGCCATTGAAAGTGAATGTGATAAAGATAGTGGGTGTAAATCTTCAAAATTAATTTGATCAGGATGCATCTGAAATGTGAAATCATGATATACATTACTTTACAACATTGGAGAACGAGGAAGAAATTCTTATCTCTGCTCGTGAATTCGAAATGAAATGTTGTTCTGTTTGGTCCGAGGATGCAAAAAAAGATTTAGAAAAAGATATGTGTTTTAGCAGCAAAGCTAAGTTGAAACGGGTTGTGACAATTTGGAGTTTGCGCAAAAAAAAAGAATTTAAGGTTGTAATGTCAACTAAGAGCTTATGAATTGTAAAATGCAAGTTTTATGATTAATTGGGTTGTCCATGGTTTCTTCGAGGTCGGAAGGTTGAGGTAGTGTTGACACCCAATTTAGACCCTCCACGATATGGATAAATTTTCGAGCTTCTTTAATTTCAAACAATTTGGAATAATTAATTTTATAAAAATTCAAACATTTTTTCAAGTTATTTTCAAGTAATTTCAGTCATTTTATAATTTTTTTAAAAATAATAAATATGTTATTTTATATAAATATGTGTATAATTATTATATTTTATGAATATTTGAAATTCGTCTAAAACAGATTATAGTTTTACTTAAATAGTTGGTTAATTGATTTAGTTAATTAATACTTGTAATTTTGAGTTATTAATAAATAATTAAATTAATTATTTTATTTCGTTGAAATTAAGAAGCTCAATAATTAATTAATATTAATTCGTCTTATTCAAGTCCTAGCCTTATTCATAGGATTAAATTACATTTGGCTATAATTGTAATCCAATAACCATGTTTGCAATTGCAAAATTTACCATCTCTTTTTTAACACCTAATTTTTGGTTAATAAATCAAATTTTAGGCTTTTTTTCTAACTTTTCAGCAGCCCAAGACTTGACCAGCCCACTAATATTCCCAACCCAATTATTTTCCCACAAAAGAACAACAATAATACAATACCAATGCAGCGTAAAACAATACAAACAGCAGCAACAACCCAGACCCTTGAACTCGTTTTCTTATTTTCCAAAAATTCCAATGACCCAGAAAATCGTGGACCAGTCCAGCAGTACACGATCCAGTCCAGCAGCAGCCCAGCGAATCAAAATCTCAACCCGAACACACTCTCACGCGTCGTCCTCTCCTCTCCGTACGAAAAATCATCTAGGTGTCGAAATCTCGTTACCTCTTCGTTCTTCATCTCCAGATCGAGCGACTCTCCTTTTCATTCCATTGAGGAATTGTACAAGATCATACTAATTCCATCTTTTCAGTCTTATCTTCAAGAGGTTTTTGAATTTCAATTTTGAATTTCATTCAAATTTCACCCGAATTCCACCCAAAAAAATCTTCCCTAATTCCCTCATATAAATAGCCCCATATTCTTCTTTGTTAGGGGTTGAAAAAAATAGAGTTGGAAAAAGGTTAGAAAAAATGGAGTCGATATTCATAAATTAGATACATCATAGAGAAAATACAAAGGTTTTGAGATAAATATTATAGACCCGAAATAGACGAGTGAGATAGATCAATACTCAAATTTTGGTTCCATTTTCAAGCTCGATGTTCTCTCTGTTGTCTCGTTTTGGTGGAGAAATCGTATTCGTGGTTAGCTCGTTTCGTCCAGTTCGCTACCCAGAAAGAGATAAAAGTCTTTTCTTAGATTTGTTTTTGTTAGATTCGTGGTTGTTCTATACTTTTTGTTTAGTATCGATTAAGAATTCATTAGGTATTGCCTAAGAGTTTAGTTACTGTTCTATTTTAAAATATAGAAAAGTTCTTGTTTTAGTTTCAATGCTTTAAATTGTTTCAATCTCGTATGCTGATGTTTGGTGTACTCGAATATGAATCATCATTTGTTGCCTTGTTAGTCTTGACCATCTTCTTGGTTTCCTCTTTGATCCATGTTGTTTGTTCGAGTTAAATAGCTTAGACGATGAATTCGTAAGTTGACTCTTGTTGGGTTCTTTGTATTGATTATTTCAAGCGCATCTTATAGTGAACTTGTATTCCTTTAAGTATGTTGCTCCATAAAAGCTAAGCAGCCTCTTTCAATATTTCAGAGTAGTACTGTTCACTTTATATTCATCAATTTTGCTTGACCACTTCCTTCTTCTTTTTTTTACTGTCTTTTGATTTTTATGTTATTTTCTTATTGTTATGTGATTGTCTGATATGTGCTTAGTTTATTAAAGTGAATTTTATTTTCTCTGGAGAGTTTTGAGTCACTATTGGTCTGCCTCGATTTAGATAATGCAAGAAGCGGTGAAGCTACTTCTCATTGTTTTGTTTAGCAGAATGGGTCTTTTAATTCTGCATTGGCTTTTTTATTTTTGGTATTAAAGATTGGTTGGCAGTAACTTAGTTATAATTTTGTTTGTCTCAACTTTAAGATGCACTTATTGTAATTGAATCTACAATTTAGGTGTGGTCATCTTAATTACTCCTTATTCTTTTGGTGATGTCATTCTGCCTTGAAATTTTATATTTTTACATTAATTTATAGTTCATGTCTGCTTTATTTAATTATTGATTTTAATGATCCTAACTCCTTGTTACCCTTTGTCTGCATGAACCTCCCCCCGAGTCTCTTATGGACTCTTAAGGCTTTCCTTCGCATCTCTCTGCTTGGCCCAAACCTCAATTTTACCTTTATTGAGTCAACTGCATTGATGAAATCAAAGAATAGGTCATTGGAATTGATGTACAGGCATTCAGAGCGAAATAAACTGCTGGATACGCTCAATATACATTGATATACGTTAGCCGTATACGTGGTATATTGCATTGAAAATGGACTCGAAAAGCACCAAATTTCAACTTTGTATTTAATTATTATTAGGACTACTCCCTTTATTTTAGCTATTGTTATCTTGTTAGATTTTAGAACAAGTAGAATTGGGCCTAAAGCCTAATAAAAAATCAGATTTCTAGGACAGGTACCAAGTGTTGGGCCAAAAGACCCAAAAAATAAGATTAGGCCCAAGTAATAGCCCAGACGGACAAAAACAGGACTTGCGCCCACATCTTCTCTCTTTTGTTATTTGATTGACTTGGTATGCTAGTGTGTTTATTTAATTTCAAGGTTTTTTCCCTAAAATTAAATCCCCAAAAGATTATCATTTTTTGAATACTTATATTTTTCCTAAAATTTAGATAATAGTTTATTTTTCTTACTTCAATTACCTTGAAATTATTCCAAGTCTTAAGTTATCTTTCTTCTAAACTTGTTTTAGCATGCCTCTTTTAAAAAATTAGTCAAATAGTTAATTATTTGATAACCGCGTATTAGCGGACATTTTGAATGCTTTCAAATCCTTTCCAAAATGCGAATATGAGCCCCAAACCTCTTTTAATATTTTTAATTGATTTCTATTTTAATCTTTTGAAAAAATAGTTTTTCTTAATTTTACTTTAAAAATTAAGTTACGACATTTAAAACCTCGTCGTTTTCTTTTTTTAAAAAATATAAAACAGAACGGCGAATCCGCTGGGGTAGTGAATGTTTTCCAACCTTAAAAGTAACTTATTTGGTTGTTTGTTTAATTACTTATTTGTTTCAATTTCTGTAAATTATAAATTGTCGTATTCATGGCATTGATTGTGTCAAACGAAAAATAGTTTGCATCAGAAAAAAAATTGGTTGTGTGACTTTCCACGGCTGTCCTTCAGAAAAAACAGTTTCAAATTCTTTTGAAGTGATAAAAGAATAGTTGACTTGTGGTCATCCAACGTCGTTTATTACACTTCACCCCGTAGTTTATCTGACTCGAGTAACCAGGTCTTATCTAAAATAACACTTAGTCAACTAGCATAGAGCGAAACCAATTCATTTTTAGCGCATTGAACTAAGATGACCAAATACCCAAGGCGTGTTGGGCCCATTTGAAAAACCACCTTGAGTCCAAAACGGTCCACAGCCTAAACAGACGATCATATTTATGTGTTTAAATTTGAAGGATGTATACGTCGTTGGACAAACCATTGTCCCTCGGGGTTGAGACTTTATTTTAATTAGGTTACTTTAGTTAAAATGAAGATGTTTATGAGTTATCATTTGCATCCAAAGGCGTCGGCATTCAGAGAAGAGAAGAAATCAAAATCGAAGGAACTTCCATGGAGGCATAGCTTAGGATGGTACCCCTGTGTGGGACTGTTTATTTATCCTATTTTCCCTATTATGTATCCCCATACGGTTTCTTCATAAAATTTGTATAAATTTGGATTTGGGGAGCAATATAATATTTCAAATGACGTACACATCCTTCAAATCGTTTGGCCTACCCTTGGCACAAAAGGGTCACATATTTGTTTAGAACGCGTAATAATTGTTTATGTGTTATAACTGATTGTGTGATTATGTTGCTTTATTTGGAGATGTTCTAGCCTACTGTTTTTGGAAATTTTCTAGAAACCCCTAAGCACAAATATCAAGTCACTATCAAAAGTGTGTCGAAATACTTTTTGAGTCTTTAGTTTCCTAACAAAATTCGATTAATTCGATCTTCACTTTTCAAATGTTACTCTATTATATCAGAAAAGATTCACCGTCTCCAATTGAAAAAGATTCAAGCTAGTTGAACTACGTAGGATCTGAATTCTCCTCCGTTAGATACGTAGGTAGCCCTTTCAGGCTCGGTCCCATTTTGAAAAAAATATTATCTTTTCCAACTCTTGCAAGGAAAATAAAGTTTCATATAATCAAAAATTGGAAATATGACAATGAAAGATACAATCAGCTTTGTCTCGACTCAAGTTGACGTTTTTGATTCAATAATCCCAAAGTCAAATAGACAAATTCCTGTCTATTTAGCTATTTTTCTATACCAGTGGACCAGTTTATCTTCGAATGAAGCAACTCTTGTATGTCCACCTATGTATGATATCTTGTACTATTTATCACCTCCACGCACTAACATGTTTACGTTTTGAGTTATTTTTCATTTGTTAGGTATTTAAAACTGATATGTGTTGATAAGCTGGTCAAACACCCTTACTTTACAATATCCAAAGCTCCTAAAGATTCCTTTCCTAATCGAAGTCTACTAAAAGAAAAAGCAACAATGGTTTACAACAATGAAGAGATTGGTGATGAGTCCACGATTTAGACTTATTTAGGGCTATATTTTGATGAAATTAGTGCCCTCAAATGCATGTTTTATCTCGATATCTGATGAAAACCTTTAAGTTTCAGGTATTTGAAGTTTGAGGGAAAGCATGGACACTATCAAGCAAAAAGAAGCAAAAGAAGCTAAAACAACGAAGAAATGAAGATCTGCGAATCGTCGAACTCATTCGGCTAATCGCCAATGGATCACATATTTGCCTTTTGTTCCAGTGCACTGAGCCCTGAAGGAAAGGAGCAAATCGGCGATGAAAAGGAGCAGTCGGCGTATCGCCGAGCGACTCCGCAAAACAATGCTACATCTCCCAATTATCCAAGACACAAAGATGCTGAAGGCAAATGATGAAAGGCAACAAAGTAGACCAAAGGGTGGATCGCTGAATACATCGGCGAATCCCACTAACGTTGCCGAAAGATCTTTCGAAGCACATTTTCTGAAAACTATAAATATTAGTTCAGTTTTATTCTTAGGGGCGAATGTTATCTTATTTTATCTAGTGTTTAGATTATTAAGTTGGAGACAGAGTTTTCAAAATATTCTCTTTAAGTTTTGGAGAGGGTTTTGAAGAACTTGGAGCTTTCAAAGGGTTTCAAATTCAAGGAATTAGACTTGGGTCTCTGGGGTTCTCCACTCTTGGCTTGTTTTAAGACTTAATCTTGCATAGCCATTGATGGAAACTGATATTGGTATAAGTCTTTATCTCTTTTACATGCGTAGCTAAAACTCCAATTCTTGGGGTGTGATTTTGTGAATATGGGTTAGATTAGTTGATGGATCTTGCTTGTTGATAGTCTATTCATAGTTTAAATATGATTTCATTTAGTGGTTGTGGATGAATTTAATGAATTTGTAGATGCAAATACAAGTTTATTTATGTGATATCGGCTTGCGAGAGAGAGATCGTAAAACTAAGACCACTAAATTGATGGCCAGTGTGAGTGGGTCGACATGAGGTTTAGCTCGAGCGAGTGAACCCTAGTCCCATGTCCACACACTCAGCTCGAGAGATTGAGTGGGTTTAGGCGGAGGTTGTTCTTCATGCAGCAAGTGGGTGTTCGAGAGGAACGCATTTAAAACGGGGTAAGTTGTTTGAGAGAGAGCTTATCCCCCTTAAAGTGTAGCCTAGTTACAAATACTCATGAATTTGCTATCAAAAGCATGTACCCAATGATTTGGTCTATCCCATATTCCTATCACATCCCAAGAATCTCGTCTCCATACTTGTATTTTCCTTATTTTCACTGTTTTGGTTGTTTCTTTCTTACAAACCCCCATTTGATATTTGACGCTTACATCACCCTTTTTAATTTTGTGATGTTTTCATTCGCAAAAGTCTTTAGCTACGATTAGCTTTAGCACGTTTTCCCTTAACTACTAATTCTCACGACCACTCCCTTGGGACTCGACCTTAATCCTTGGTTGGGTTACTAGACTATTGTACGATCGTAGACACTTGCATCGAAAATTGTGTCTTGATTACGCAAACATCAAAATGGTGCGCTGCCGGGGAGTGGTGTTATTTGAGAATTTTTAGATTAGTAGAATGTTTGTTCTTCTTAGTTGTATTTTACTTACTTAATTTTTAGTTTTGTATTTTGCTTGTTTGAGCTTTGAAACAGAGAAGGTGAGTGTGTCAAGCAGTACTCATGAGCAAATGGAGTTTCCTCCATTAGAATTAATGATGTTCAGGGATCGCATTCTAACCTTCAAACAATTAGAAGGTGAACGGATTCATGAAGCATGGGGAAGGTTTAAATCGCTTCTGATTCGATGTCTGTCACGACCCAAGCCTAGGGCCTAGACGTGACCGGCGAATGGGGAACCCGAAGGAACCCCAAACAAGCCTCATAGCGTATCATTACACATCCTTGGTCGCGGAAGCAATTAAAATGACCATAAGCAATAAGCATAATCAAAGGGGGAAATCGGGACTAAGGGAGCAAGAGAAAAAAAGAAGAAATGGTACATAAATACCATAGATGAGTCAAGCTCAAGCATAATACACAACTTGTCCAACACCACCTCTAAACATGAGTACTTAGCGGGGGCCAAGACAAACTACCGGGCTCACCCTCATAGTCAAAACATAACTAAAAAGAAAAGTCTTATACATAGCAAAAGATCATGAGCAACGTCCCCGGAATGGAGGACTCACCAATAACCTTGATAGGAAATCGTATTAGCCACGCGGAGGAGGATGGTCAAGCGGTGCTCCGGTCCCTACATGGTGACATCATGTAGGCATAGAGTATGCGTTAGTACGTTTGAATGTACTAAGTATGTGGGATGCAATGCAATGCTACAATAGATGGACATCATAGGAAAAATGCATAATCATACCCGATAGATAGCACATAAATGAAATGATGTATATAATGACGCTTACATAAAAATCATATTTAGTGGGACGTAGTACATGTGTGGTGAGTGACCATCAATATAGTATTTCCAAGGCCTACCACCCCCTTGGAGAGGCGAAAGAGGTACAAACCCCTCAATGTGGTTACCCGGGCCTACCACCCCCCGAGCTAGGGACCAAGGTACCAACCCCTCGATATGGTTATACGGGCCTACTACCCCCCGTACTAGGCAACCAAGGTACAAACCCCTCGATACGGTTATACGGGCCTACTACCCCCCGTACTAGGCAACCAAGGTACCAACCCCTTGATACGGTTACCCGGGCCTACAACCCCCCGAGCTAGGCTTGGTCGACTCACACACTATATAGAGAAAATCATATACATGTATCCATTTCATCATCATTTCAATACTTATATAATCATCCGACTCATAGGACGTACATTGGACCTTCCATTTCATAAGAATTCTATAAATGGCATTTTATCAAACATATGGTGGGCTACTTGTTCATGTAAATAAAATCATGTGTTTCAAGAGTACTAAGTCCAACCAATTTCAAAATCCATATAAAACAGCCCACCAACAACATACATATATATATACATATATAACAACCTTCATAATTTGATCATGGGGGCATGAAAACCATAAACATCATATAATCATTCCATTTCATGATAATATACAAAAATAGACCATAATAGGATGTGTAGTAATAATTCCATAATTCAAGAGTTCATAAATGATCATAAGGACCCATAAACTTGAAGTAAAATAGAGGATAAATGGTTGGACTTGTGAAAAGGAAGGTTTCCACAATCAACCCACATACCTCAACTTTGGAGAATTCTTGATGAAGATTGGAATGGAGAATTGCTTGAGATTGAATCTTGAATCCGGAATTAAAGCTTGGGATCCTTGAATTTGGTTGATGATCTTGGTGGAATTTTGGAGAGGGTTTAGAGAGAGTTTTTGGATGTTTGAGAAATGTTTTAGAGACTTGGAATGAACTAATGATATATAGGGAATATCATATGCCCTTTTGGAAAAAAAATTGTCCAACACTTAGAAAAATTAATGGGGCGGGTGAACAGTGTTTCGGCTTACTGGAAATGGCACTTTTCTGCCGGCGAGGTTTTACGAAAATGGTTATAACTCCTTCATCCTAACTCGGAATGAGGCGAAACAAATTGCGTTGGAAAGCTAACTCACAAAGATTTAATTTTGATAGTTTGAGCTCCTTCCAGTTCCTTGTGTGCTGAGAGATATGCCCCTTTAAAGTTGACCCTCAAAATCGCATTTTTTGCGATTTTCGAATTTTGATACGGTTGTTCTAAAATTCGGGTTAGACTCATTTCCCACTCAATTTGACCCCCTAAACAAGAATATGAAGTCGGATTTCCGAAATCATGCACGGATTTTGAGATATATGGAAATTACAATTATAGGTGTTTCCGAAGCACATTTTCGGGCATTTTTGGGGTCGTTTCAATATCTCCCCCTTGGGAACATTCGTCCCCGAATGTTAAAGAAACATACATGAGAGACACAAACATGGAAATTTCAGCCCACATAAGGATGCAACAATGCACTTACACCTTATTTCAAAAACCTCAACATAATTGTAAAACCACAATGAACCAATTGTCAACTTAAACATGAATGTATGCAATGACATTATCATGTTTAGTGATGTTCAAGGAGAAACTACCTTCTCCTAGTCATAACACACCAACATCAACATTTCTCATGTTCATAGGAGGAACTACCTTCTCCTAGTCATTACATAGTCCATACAGCATTAAGCACATATGCAAGTTTCCATGTTCAATAGCACTCTTTCAAGGAGGAACTTCTCAACTCCTTACTAAGACATGCTCATACCTTATTTTCATGAAGTACAATAGATCACTTATAACCAATGCACTACAACATGAGGGAAACAACTCATCTTTCTTCAAAAACACAAGTTTTTATGGAAATGCGCAAACCTCATTAATTCACATAAACATGGGAGGAACTACCTCCTCTACTCTTTAGGAAAGTTTCCACCACATAAGGAGCTAACATTCCATTTCATAAGAACACATTCAAGCATGTTCATTTAATTCACATCATCAAGTCAAGTATGCCATATTACACACAATGCACAACTTAGGAGAAAAAAAATCTCCATTTAAAACACACATCATACAACATGAGAGAATAGGACTACTTCTACGAACTCAATATGCATGCAACTTAGACATATTCCGTTTCATTGGAGGAATTTCCTCCTTCAACTCAAATCATGCTTATCATATGATCTTCGGCCAATTATGCAATTACTTCTTAAAAGCACATTTAAACCATTCACCTCATGAATCACATAGGTTACTTACTCTAATTGCCTATCAACATGAGGGGCATGAAACATGAAAACTCATTTTTATCTCAAAACATGAATTCTCAAAAACATACCTTTCATAAGGAAATCATCAGAATATAAAAATCACATATGACTTCTAAAACATAACATAGGCCCATCTAGGAACTCTTGGTCTCAAGCTAGAATAGGAATGGAAGAAAGAGATGAGGATGTTGGGATTTCAACAAATCATGCTTTTTAAGCACACCATCCCCTCCTTAGGAGGAAGCCCTCACTACAACCCTCAAGAAAACTTTTTCCAAGCACTCCTAAAGACATAACCAAACTCACATTTTGCCATTTTTGCAAAAGTCTATGGTCCTCAACATCTAGCCATACCACCCTTATATGACACAATCAAACACCAAATCCATAATAGGAAGAAATTGTACCCAAATGTCATCCTACTCAACAAGGTGATAACTAGTACACACTCAAGGGCCCCATATTCTTCTAACCATCCGAGCCCTATCATCAATAAAAACACACCAAGTATGCAACCCATCCATACTAAGAGTCACATCAAGGCTTAACATGCCAAGTTTCACTAAGTCAACAAGAGTATTCCTAGGGGAACAAGGTAAGAGATATTCTTCACAAACTCCTTTTTTTTTTCTAACTTTAAACCACTAACCGGGGTAAAATCCGAAAAAGGTTCTATTAACTCATCCGGAGAACTCTAAGCCTCATAGCCTCATAAGGCATCATACAAGATAAGGTAGTACCGGAAATCAACATAACACTTACTCTCATATGAAATTACCACATACCGGTACCTTCATCCCAAAAATTCTTCCAAGTCAACCCTAGTAGCATCCTTTTCTAAGGCCGTCACTAGGATATCACTCAAGATCTCATATGAATCTACCAATTCGGGTCTAGATTGCTCCAATTCACTAAACCACATAAGGTGAGAATTCAAGCAAACCTATCTCATAAACATCAAGGACACTCAATAACCTTACCATCTAAGCATATTATCCCGCATTGGGGTAAGCCTAAACTATCTCATTACACAACATGATTCTCAAACCAATGAGGATCTCACTCCTACCCTCTTTTAAAGGAGCTTAATCACTCAACATCTCTAGGTACCACTTAAGAATCACTATTCGTCAAAATCCAACACATCATAAAACTCATAAGGACTAAGTTGAGTTATACTAATCACTCACATATGGCCATAACTAAACCCATGAATATTAAGGACGACACAAAAAAAAAAAAATCACGATATTCTCTTTATCAAGTCACGAAAGACAAGTATTACTAAGATTACTCCTACAAGGTTCATCACCTTAGATAACTCCTTTATAAACTCTAGAGGATCTTCCTCTATCTTTGGCCCATGGAATTTCCGCAATTCAATAAAACATAAAACACATACCGGAACCCTTAAGATCCACTACCACTCACTCTTTGAGACTTACGGGTAGACATCCTTTCTTGGTTAAACCTTAGAGGAACTTAGAGGAATTTTGACCAAGAAACCTTTCTCTTTTTCACTAAAGTTGGATTAAGACAACTCTAGACCATGTCAACCCTTATCACCACTTTTGGTGGGGTCTACCAACCAACTATGCCTAGGTATTATCTAAGCACCCTACTTAAGTGACCATACTTAAGATCAATCTTAAAATACAACAACTAACCCTTTGAAGTTGGTCAACACTTATACTTCTTATTCTTCACCTTAACTAGATGGTACATGCAACCCTCAAAGTCAACTTCAAAACACAACATAATCCCGACCTAGGGCATATAATTTCTTTTCCCATCCCCACTCTCGGATAGGCTCCTTTGGGAATCAACAATTTGACCATATGGGTTCTACCATCAACTAAACATAACCTCACAATTACCTTGCTAGGTAGGCACACTATCTCCCCCTTTGGAGTAAGCCTACACAAGTTCTTCTAACCAACACAAAGACAATTATGAAGCATTAATCACACAAAATACAACTTCATAATCTATTCCATCAAAGCTCACAAGTCACATAGCCATAATTGGCATTACAACCACTCGCTCCTTCTAGCAAGAACCCTTCAACTGGTCCAACTTTAAACACCATAAGACAAGGAATAAGAGAGAGAGCTTATAGATCTATGGCACGACTTAGAGAATGAAGAAGTGAAACATTTCCTAAAACGTCTCATAGCCTCCTACTCATAGTTGTGGTGCACAACACAACCATGAATCGGACTCTAATCAACGCGGTGTGTTGGACTCCGAGGATCTATCAACCTAGTGCTCTGATACCAAGTTTGTCACGACCCAAGCCTAGGGCCTAGACGTGACCGGCGAATGGGGAACCCGAAGGAACCCCAAACAAGCCTCATAGCGTATCATTACACATCCTTGGTCGCGGAAGCAATTAAAATGACCATAAGCAATAAGCATAATCAAAGGGGGAAATCGGGACTAAGGGAGCAAGAGAAAAAAAGAAGAAATGGTACATAAATACCATAGATGAGTCAAGCTCAAGCATAATACACAACTTGTCCAACACCACCTCTAAACATGAGTACTTAGCGGGGGCCAAGACAAACTACCGGGCTCACCCTCATAGTCAAAACATAACTAAAAAGAAAAGTCTTATACATAGCAAAAGATCATGAGCAACGTCCCCGGAATGGAGGACTCACCAATAACCTTGATAGGAAATCGTATTAGCCACGCGGAGGAGGATGGTCAAGCGGTGCTCCGGTCCCTACATGGTGACATCATGTAGGCATAGAGTATGCGTTAGTACGTTTGAATGTACTAAGTATGTGGGATGCAATGCAATGCTACAATAGATGGACATCATAGGAAAAATGCATAATCATACCCGATAGATAGCACATAAATGAAATGATGTATATAATGACGCTTACATAAAAATCATATTTAGTGGGACGTAGTACATGTGTGGTGAGTGACCATCAATATAGTATTTCCAAGGCCTACCACCCCCTTGGAGAGGCGAAAGAGGTACAAACCCCTCAATGTGGTTACCCGGGCCTACCACCCCCCGAGCTAGGGACCAAGGTACCAACCCCTCGATATGGTTATACGGGCCTACTACCCCCCGTACTAGGCAACCAAGGTACAAACCCCTCGATACGGTTATACGGGCCTACTACCCCCCGTACTAGGCAACCAAGGTACCAACCCCTTGATACGGTTACCCGGGCCTACAACCCCCCGAGCTAGGCTTGGTCGACTCACACACTATATAGAGAAAATCATATACATGTATCCATTTCATCATCATTTCAATACTTATATAATCATCCGACTCATAGGACGTACATTGGACCTTCCATTTCATAAGAATTCTATAAATGGCATTTTATCAAACATATGGTGGGCTACTTGTTCATGTAAATAAAATCATGTGTTTCAAGAGTACTAAGTCCAACCAATTTCAAAATCCATATAAAACAGCCCACCAACAACATACATATATATATACATATATAACAACCTTCATAATTTGATCATGGGGGCATGAAAACCATAAACATCATATAATCATTCCATTTCATGATAATATACAAAAATAGACCATAATAGGATGTGTAGTAATAATTCCATAATTCAAGAGTTCATAAATGATCATAAGGACCCATAAACTTGAAGTAAAATAGAGGATAAATGGTTGGACTTGTGAAAAGGAAGGTTTCCACAATCAACCCACATACCTCAACTTTGGAGAATTCTTGATGAAGATTGGAATGGAGAATTGCTTGAGATTGAATCTTGAATCCGGAATTAAAGCTTGGGATCCTTGAATTTGGTTGATGATCTTGGTGGAATTTTGGAGAGGGTTTAGAGAGAGTTTTTGGATGTTTGAGAAATGTTTTAGAGACTTGGAATGAACTAATGATATATAGGGAATATCATATGCCCTTTTGGAAAAAAAATTGTCCAACACTTAGAAAAATTAATGGGGCGGGTGAACAGTGTTTCGGCTTACTGGAAATGGCACTTTTCTGCCGGCGAGGTTTTACGAAAATGGTTATAACTCCTTCATCCTAACTCGGAATGAGGCGAAACAAATTGCGTTGGAAAGCTAACTCACAAAGCTTTAATTTTGATAGTTTGAGCTCCTTCCAGTTCCTTGTGTGCTGAGAGATATGCCCCTTTAAAGTTGACCCTCAAAATCGCATTTTTTGCGATTTTCGAATTTTGATACGGTTGTTCTAAAATTCGGGTTAGACTCATTTCCCACTCAATTTGACCCCCTAAACAAGAATATGAAGTCGGATTTCCGAAATCATGCACGGATTTTGAGATATATGGAAATTACAATTATAGGTGTTTCCGAAGCACATTTTCGGGCATTTTTGGGGTCGTTTCAATGTCCCACTCATGAAATTCCTGATATGGTCCTATTGGACTGCTTCTATAGAAGTCTTGATCTCGGAAACAAAGCATTGGCTGACCAACTCATTTCGGGTGGTATTACACAGCAGCCTTATGCGATAGCAGCCGAGCTGCTTGATCTCATGGCTGAATCAAACCAAGAAGTAGAGAAGGATTTCATGTTGGCTGCGCTAATGACTCAAATGGATTAGTTGGCCAAAAAGATAGCGGAGATTGAAGTCCAATGCAAAAGGAAAGATAGATACATTCCCCCTCATGAGTGAGGAAAGCCCAAGGACAATGAGGGTAAACATGTCGAAGGAATTCTCTCAATCATTTTCAACAAGGTAAGTGAGCATGATAGGATGCTGGAAGAGATGAATGAGAACATCGAAGTGATGAAACAGATGATTGGTTCTCATTCCATATCCATTCAGCTGTTCGAGAACCTTACGGGTCATGTGGTGCCTCATCTCTATCCGCCACAAAGCAGGGGGTTGCCAAGTGATATTTTGGCTAACCCCAAAAGTGAAGTTTAGGTGTTAACCTGCGTCGTGCCACAACGTTAACTAAGGCGATGTTTGGGAGGCAACCCAAAATCCTTTATTACTTTATTGTTGCTTCAAAAATAACGGTGTGTTGAATGAACGGGTTTAAGTGTGAAGAGTATGTCGAAATTGCGTTTGGCGAGCTAATAGTTCCATTCAGCGAATCACCGAACAGGTTGGTGATTCCGATGAAAATCGTCGTTTGGACCTTTTGTAAAACTCAGTGAGGTAAATGACCATTCGGCGTATCGCCGACTAGATCGGCGAGTGCGACTAATGTCGCCGATGGGTGCGAACTGGACAAGTTATAATGGCCAAAGGTCTTAGAATTTGAAATCATTCACTTTCCCTCGCTTTTAATCTTCACAAACTCGCACCAAGTTAGTATTTCCAATATTCTTATAGTCCGCTAGTATTTTGGTTGGTCGATTTGTGCTCGGAGTTGGATTTCTTTGTTGCCTAGCTTTTCAATCGCATTTTAATCGACACAAAAGGTTAGTTCTCCAAACCCAGAGTTTACTTTCGAATAGTTTGTACTCTTTTGCAATAAGTGTATGTTATTGATATGTGTTGGGCCTCTCTGATAGGATTAGAATGTTTACATGCCTATTTCAATTTGAAAATCTTGCCCGTGGTGATTTGATCGTCAAATGCTTGTATTTGTTGTGATTATAATTCAATGAAATCTCATTGGGTTGTGATTGCGTGTGGTTTAATTGATTTGGTGAAGTCTGAGTAGCCCGCGTGCATGCTAAATGTCAAAAATTTGCGCAATGATAGAGCATGTGACATCACTCTTAAGAGCAAATATCGTCAAAATGGCCAAATGCGGCAAATCCGGGAGAAATTTGAGTATCCCGGGGGAATGGGTAATGTGGGTCTTGTTTGAATTTCATTAGTACATGCTTTAATTTTTTTTCAGGGTTTGCGGGATTGAATTCGAGAAGATGAATTGAAAATGGGCACGTTGGACCATTTGGCGAGCTAGGTCGAGCTCACCAAATCGTTTGGCGGTTCACCCAATGTCTCAATCTCACCCTTAATATCGTGGAAAATTGGATATTTGAGTCTGTAACTTTTGGCGAGACGTCATGGGTCGCCGAAAGCACTCGGCAACTCGCCGAAAGTACTCTTGATCACCTTTTGCATGTTATTCTGACCCCCTTAAGCACTGTAACTTTTGGTGGACAAACCCATGCTCGCTAAAAGTAGTCGGCGAGTCACCGAAAGGACCTTCCCATCGCCGATTTGCTATAATTATAATTTGAAGCCAATCCTTTCGGCGAGCCCGAGTTAGCTCGCCAAATAGGTTTGGCAACTCGCCGATCCACTTGGCGAGTCTTTCTGTAGTAGATTGCCTGTGCTTCTATTAGATATTTCCCCTAACTCTTCCCAATCTTTTGAAAATATGACTAAACCTAACAAAGCAGGTAGCAACACACCACCCCGAGGTAAAGAAAAAGGGATCACAATCAACGAGGACGCAACTGCATCCAGGAACAAGGCTACTAAACTGTCCACAATTGATGGAAAAGGCAAGGGCAAGGAAGAAACCATTGAGCTATCAGATGCAAGTTCCGACAGCACTGGTTTTTACAGCAATGACCCAACAACATATGACAGTGAGAGTATAGGTTTTGATGAAGATGAACTGATGGAGGCACAGAGGAATGAGTTATGATCTAAACAGCTGAACGACCCATCTCGGATCAGAAATCCTCGATCCACCACTCCGACTCCTCCAGTTA
This sequence comes from Solanum verrucosum, assembly GCF_900185275.1. Taxonomy (NCBI): domain Eukaryota; kingdom Viridiplantae; phylum Streptophyta; class Magnoliopsida; order Solanales; family Solanaceae; genus Solanum; species Solanum verrucosum. Next base: position 418,612 of record NW_026020341.1, read on the forward strand.
CAGAGCAGGCAATAGTACTAGCACCTCTAGTACAAGGCCCCCCACCTAAAATCAACAAATAGACTAAAGTTTGAGGGAGCTGCAGCGAACGACATAGCCGAGACTGAAGAAATCATAATAGATGCTAACGTGCAGGGTTCCTTGGCAAAGACTCCTGCTGCTGGATCCAGTGAAGCTGGCCCTTCGGGGAGTCACTCCGGGCACTGATGCCCAGATGGAACGACTACTTAGACAGGATCCCCTCTTTACCTCCTTCTCTGTCATTCTTCATTTTACCTTTCAGATTCTTTGTTATTTGCATTTGAGGACAAATTGCTTTTATTTGTGGTAGGGTGAGGCCCATCTTTTATGTGCTACTTTTGTTTGTGTTTTGTGTATATATTTGGGTTGTTCTGCTTTAAATTTGTGTTTTATCTGTTTCTGTGGATGTTTGAGCTTGTGGCTCCTTTTATTTTAAATTGCAAAATAATTTTGATTCGTCTAAAAAAATTTTGCCACCTCTCATGTATTGATGTGACAATTCTTTTGCAAAATTTAAGTCTCGATTCCGATCAATACCGATGACTTGAATAATTCTCTCAATCGAACGAACATGAATGTACGGCTACGATGAGGCCAAATGAAGTTGCATAGACAATATGTGAACTCTTTGCATCTCGTTGTGATTAGTCATTTATCAAATCGATTCTCTTGTGATAACCATTGCACACTAGCAAAAGTGTGGAGTCTTGCTAGACTTAAGTGTCGATGCCTTGTGTGATAAGCTTACCTGGAACCATGTATGATAGATCCTAGAATTTGCCCCGTTGGTCTGGCCAACTAAGTGATGCTATCTCTTAATATGATCTTAGGCAACGTCTAAGAGTGTGAGCCAATTTGACATATACCTCTTTTATGACCTACCCTGTAAGCGTATGATTCTTTTTTGAACACCCCTTGAGCCTTACCTTCTTTGGAAGAAACTTGATGAAATCATAACTTTTCTTTTTCCACTACCTATAATCCTCTTGAATTGTGGTTAATTGAATAGCCAACTTAGGCTTAGGGGTGTGGTAAAAAGATAAGGGCAAGTAAATAAGTGCAAGGGAAGTCTCATTTAACCCATGGTGTTGAGAAAAATGGAACCCGTCCATATAAAAAAAAGAATAAAAAAGAAAGTTGTGGAATAAAGTACAGAATAAACAGGGTTCCAAACAATCCATGGGATGTGAATAATAGGATGACCTATGATGCACTAATGAAAATGATGAAGGAAAAAGAAAGGAAGTGTTGAGAGCACCACATTTCATGAGGATAAAAGTTGCTAAGCCTAAATGATTATACCTCTGCACTCAGCCCCATTACAAGCCTTGAAAAGACATTTTTGATCTTGAGAAAGCTAAAACAAATGTCAATTGGAAAATACGGGCAAACCTATAGGTGAAAGCATGCATTGTTTTCATCTTTGTGAGTGTGAGCGTTGCATCTGATTCCTGAACTTTAGATGATTAAGTCATTATGAACGATGATGGAATCATTCTTTCTATAAGGGCATTCAAACACTTTAGTTGAGCTTGAACTTGCATTTGAGGCAAGAATTGTGAGCGTGAGATTCTCTGGTATTGGTGAGTCACTAGTTGAATCTTTGAGTGCACAATTGATCTTTGCATAAGTAAATTGAGTCTTGTTGTGTGCATTCATGATCGAGTCTTGTGTAGCACTATTCAAGACACCCTTTTTGAACGACTGAACTTAAGTTTGTTTGAGGACAAGCAAAAGTTTAAGTTGGGGTGTTGATGAGTCCACGATTTAGACTCATTTAGGGCTATATTTTGATGAAATTAGTGTCCTCAAATGCATGTTTTATCTCGATATCTGATGAAAACCTTTAAGTTTCAGGTAGTTGAAGTTTGAGGGAAAGCATGGACACTATCGAGCAAAAAGGAGCAAAAAAAGCTAAAAGAACGAAGAAATGAAGATTTGCGAATCGCCGAACCCATTCAGCGAATTCCCAATAGATCGCATATTCGCCTTCTGTTCCGGTGCGCTGAGCCCTGAAGGAAAGGAGAAAATCAGCGGTGAAAATGAGCAGTTGGCGCATCGCCGAGTGACTCCGCAAAGTAGTGCTACATCGCCCAATTATACATGACACAAAGATGCTGAAGGCAAATGATGAAAGACGACGAAGTAGACCAAAGGGCGGATTGCCGAATACATCGGCGATTCCCACTAACGTCGCCGAAAGATCCTTCGAAGCACATTTTCTGAAAACTATAAATACTAGTTCAATTTTATTCTTAGTGGTGAATGTTACCTTACCTTATCTAGTTTTTAGATTATTAAGTTGGAGACAGAGTTTTGGAAATATTCTCTCTAAGTTTTGGAGAGGGTTTTGAAGAACTTGGAGCTTTCAAAGGGTTTCAAATTCAAGGAATTGGACTTGGGTCTCTTGGGTTCTCCACTTTTGGCTTGTTTTAAGACTTAATCTTGCATACCCATTGATGGAAACTGATATTGGTATATGTCTTTATCTCTTTTATATGCGTAGCTAAATCCCCAATTCTTGGGGTGTAATTTTGTGAATATGGGTTAGATTAGTTGTTGGGTCTTGCTTGTTGATAGTCTATTCGTAGTTTAAATGTGATTTCGTTTAGTGGTTGTGGATGAATTTAATGAATTTGTAGTTGCAAATACAAGTTTATTTATGTGTTTTCGGCTTGCGAGAGAGAGAGGTCGTAAAAAATGACCACTAAATTGATAGTCAGTGTGAGTGGGTTGACATGAGGTTCAGCTCGAGAGAGTTAACCCTAGTCCCATGTCAACACACTCAGCTCGAGAGAGTGAGTGGGTTAAGATGGAGGTTGTTCTTCATGCAGCAAGTGGGTGTCCGAGAGGAACGCATTTGAAACGGGGTAAATTGCTCGAGAGAGAGAGAGCGCTCATCCCCCTTAAAGTCTAGCCTAGTCACAAATACTCAATGAATTTACTATCAAAAGCATGTACCCAATGATTTGGTCTATCCCATATTCCTATCACACCCCAAGAATCCCGTCTCCATACTTATATTTTTCCTTATTTTAATTGTTTTGGTTGTTCCTTGCTTACAAACCCCCATTTGATATTTGACGCTTGCGTCACCCTTTTTAATTTGTGATGTTTTCATTCGCCAAAGTCTTTAGCTATGATTAGCTTTAGCACTTTCACCCTTAACCACTAATTCTCACGCCCACACCCTTAGGACTCAACCCCAACCCTTGGGTGGTTACTAAACTATTGTACGATCGTAGACACTTGCATCGAAAGTTGTGTCTTGATTACGCAAACATCAATTGGCCTGACCGAAGTTGCTATAGTCCAGCCCTCTACCGCTGAACAAAATGAGTTGATCGTGCAACTGATTGCTTAGTTGAGGGTTGAGGTCCAGAAAAAGCAAGATTTGCCAAATCCGGGTATCACCGCCAATATTCTAGGCGATGGAAGACCTCCGCACTACTCGTCTCCTCTATATTCGAGTGCAGAATATTTCATTAACCCACCCTCCAACCCTATTCAAAATCCTTCCACCATCGACTTAACTACCTCTAATCCCCATCACACCACCACCTCGTATCAAACACGGCCTCCTCCTCAAAATACCAATCTTCAAACATTCCCTCTTCCTCAAAACCAAAATACGAACAATGCTCAGACGTTCCCCCATCTTCAAAACCAAAATACCAACTCTCAAGCATTCCCCCAGATATACCAAGCTCCTCAAAACACCCAAAATCCTTCCATCACTCCACCCTTGCCTCCAAAACCTACTTTCCAAATCCCAGTCCAAAATGAACCTTACACTAATTATTCTAAGCTCGATCATTATGAGGGGCATGAAAAAGAGTGGAGATCCAAGGAAGAAAAGGCCAAGCAGAATATAAAAGAGGAGATCGTGAAGGCCATGAAAGAGTTGCATTATACTCCAGAAATCACCGGGTTCAATTACGAAGATTTGTGCATCCATCCAAACTTGGACCTTTTAGAAGGGTTCAAGTGTCAAAGTTCGAAACTTTTGAAGGAATCGGAAATCTGTTGGCTCATCTGAGAGGTTATTGTGACCAACTCGTAAGAGTTGCCAGGAATGAAGCCTTGTTAATGCGGCTTTTTATCCAAAGCTTAAGTGGAGAAGCGTTGGAATGGCTTAGCTCTCATGAGATAAAGCAGTGGTCTAGCTGGAATGCACTAGCTAAGGATTTCGTCGAACAGTTCTCCTACAATGTATAGATCGTTCCTGATAGATATTCTTTAGAGAAGATCAAACAGAAATCCACTGAAAGCTATCGTGAATATGCGTATAGATGGAGGAAAGAGGACACCCAGGTTCGACCTCGCATGTCTAAAAAGGAGATCGTTGAAGTGTTCATATGCATCCAAGAACCAGAGTATTATGATAGGATAATGTTGCTTATTGGAGCAAAATTTGTGGAGATAGTCAAGATAGGTGAGACTATCGAGGATGGGCTTAAAACCGGAAAATTTCTCGTGTTGCCGCCCCAACTGAATCTTCAGGATTGTTGAAGAAGAAAAGAGAGGACGTGTCTTCCATTTCCTACGTATCTGATGAAAAAATACACTTCAGAAAATCCTTACCTTACAAAGGTTATTCTCGAGCTCCACAAAATTCATATTCATCTTGTTATACCCAATCAGGTTACAAAACTCCACCACCAAGTTACCAAATTCCACATCCCCTTACCAAACTCCATCTCCACACTACCAAAATACCCATCCATATTACCAAGCTCCATCGGTTAACCGTTCAAATGTCCAATCAAGTTACAAAACTCCACCCCCACACTACCAAAACACCCTTCCTAACTATCGTGCTCAGCAATACCCAAATTTTCAAACGCCAGCACCAAATCATCAAAATCCTCCAAACTACCATTACGTGCCTCCACATCCACAAAATAATTACAATCCTCTTCGCCCAAATCTTGAGAAGAAACCTTTAAGATTCTTTACTCCTTTGGTTGAGAGCCGAACATAACTTTTTGAGAAATTGAAATCAGCTGGCCTGATATAGACAATTTATCCAAAAAATATCAATGTCAACTCTAAGCTTTATAGACTCGATCTTCATTGTGCTTACCATTCAGGAGGTGTTGTGCATATTACTGAGGATTGTAGCAACTTAAAACATAAAATTCAAGACTTGATAGATCAAAACGTCGACACTCTTCAAACTGCCACTCCTAATGTCAATAGTAACCCCATGTCGAATCATGGAGGGGTGACTATTAATATGATTAAAGTCAAAGAAGATTTGAATGTGGAGAAAGTTATAATCTCAATCAACCTTGAAAATCTTGAGAAAGTTGTAACCTCTCCAACCGAAAGAGAGAAATCCAAATTTGTGATCATAACACCTCATGAAGCTTTTGCTTTAGTGCCGAAGGAGGATCATAACAAGCAGAAGATCGATCTAGCTTTTCCAAAATCAATGTCTCACTTATATCAGTCTTTTCCAATGAAAAATGGTCTAGGGGAAGGAATCGAAAATTTGTTCAAAGAAGGTGATATTGTGCTTGAAGAGATGATCGAGACACCAGTCATACTAGACTGGGAGTCAAAGGAGAAAATGCCTAACTGGATATCCACTCCACTCTTGATTCCTCGCTCGTCTTGGTAGACATAGACAATTTTCTATGTTATTTCTAAAACGGTGGTGCTCCAAATGAGGCTCGAGACCTATCATTTACTCTTTTTTTGCCTCACTATGTTTTAATCTCCCTGCTAATATTTTGAAAAAGGCAAAATGTTTTATCGTCATGACCAAAGTTCTTATTTTCAAATGAAAACCTCATTTATTGCAAAAATTTTCTTTACTTGCTTTATATTTACCATCTAACAATATCTGTCTATGATTTCAGTGAAATATTTTCAAATCTGTCAATAACATGTCGTGTCACAAGCTGATTGACCAAAATGGGGTAGATGCGGACGAATTTGAGGACTATAATGAGAAGATCATGGTACCCAACACCTAGTTGAGGAGTTCAGATAGTTCAAAATTCACGATAAGCCGAATTCAGAAGAGATCAGAATAGTGAATCAGGAAAATTATGAACGCATCAAAGAAATCAAAATTGGTGTCTCTCTGACAAAAACACAGGAAAGAGAAATCATCATTTTGTTTAGTGAACACATCGATACATTTGTTTGACGACTTCACATGGTTGAGAATGAACATTACATCTCACAAGTCATCAATCTACTTAAATGTTGTCAAGAGATATTACGTGTGAAGTTTCAGTTTGTTTTTCTGTCATTTCCTTGTAATCGTTTTATTTGCTTGTAATCGCTTTGTTTCGAAGTTAATCCCTTTGTAATGAACTACGTCTGACCTGAATTCTTAAGAATGAGATACGTAGGTGGCCTATGTCGGCCTGGTCACCCCTTTATCCCTTTTTAATGTTTCATTTGTACTTGAACTACGTTCGACCTGAATTCTCAAGAATGAGATACGTAGGCGGCCTATGTCGGCCTCAATCATTTCCTCGTTTAATTTCCTATTTTTGTTAATCCTCGAGAGGGAAACTACATTTGACCTGATTCCTCTCTTTATGGGATACGTAGGCACCACAACGGTTCGGTCATAAATCCCCTAAGATTTCTATTTTTCTTTATAATAGAAACTGGGACAGAATTTTTTAGAGGTACTCAAAAATTCTCAAGAAGAGGATCTCTCCAACAAGTCAAGACTGAAGTTACCTTGAGAATTGTAACTGGGACAAAATTTTTGAGAAGATCTCAAAAATTCCATGATTCGTTCATCAATGTTTTAAAATACACCAAGACAGTTAACTGGGACAGAAATTTTTTAGGATGACCTCAAAAATTTCAATAAGGTCCATCGGAAGTTTAGAGCAACTTTGAATACCTCCAGCATGATCAGAAGTTTAGAAGTGACTTCAAATGATCCTCATGCCCATTATGAGATCAGAAGTCAACTTCAACAATCTTCAACATTTCAAGAGTCAGATCACCCAAACTTCAAGAATCTTCAGAATCTTTTCAACAAGTTATCAGATAGACCTTGAAGCATCAACCCCAAAGGTGTTCATTTAAGCATGACGTAATATGACACTAGGTAGTGATCCTTTTTCAAATATTTCTTCTTTTTTAACCTACTTTTCTTAAAGACTTTCTCTATATGTTTCAAATGTTTTGCATAAAATATTTTGTCTTATCTATCAAGAAGCGGGAGATCAGAGCAATCGACCTGAGATAGCGAGACAAAGAACAATCAACCGGTGATAAGAAGACAAGGAGAAAACAATCAAAGAAATCAACACAGAACAGTTCACTTAAATCAGTGATTCATGATTGACCGGTGCGTCACAACTATATTGGAGTCGTTGGTTCCAAAGTGATAACCATTGTGAATGTTCCAATTCCCAATTTATATTTGGTCTTCCCCGACGATCACGACATAAGTGTGTGGAATCAAATGGAAACGGAGTTGGAATAGTTGTTGCAATCCAAATTGTCTCATAACACGATTTGGCAAATGAACCTCAACTATATTCCAACGAAAGATTGGAACTCTAACCCGTCATATGTTTTGTCCGGTGTGACAATAGATAGGAAGACTCTCAATCAAGTCATTGGGATATGGTTCTCAAATAAACTACATGGAAAAGAAAAAAAAATGAGTCTTACATTTACAATCTTATAAATAAATAAAAATGATATGCATTGTACCTGATCTTCGCATCCCTATAAACTTTCAGCACATGTTTGGTAGTATTCATCCAACTAAGATGCGCAAACCATCTAGTAGCATGTGGACCACTAGGAAAATCAACAGAAATGGTTCTCACATCTTTCTTGGCTACTATCTGAGGACTGAGGACAGTGACTCTCTCCCATGCCCAAATTTGTTAGAATTTTTTTTAAGATTACATCTTTTAAATTTTCCATCATCCAATAATGTTATGGAGACAAATCAAAGCTTACATCTTTTAAAGTTTCCATCCTCCAGTAGCACTAAATATATACTAAAAAATAAATTATAACTAGAAACAAATATTATTTTGATAGGTAACACAATCAAAACATAATATGAGACGTACGTGCAGAGCATGTGTCCAAAACTAGTAAATTATAAGAAATACAAATAAATAATTTGTACAATTTTTAGGTATACCTGAAGTAGTGGTAGAAATCCAGCTATTTCATTTTGGGTAGTCTATGAGTCTTTACAAAGAAAATGATATAAGTATGCTAAGGTCGCACTCCCCCAACTATAATACCCAATTTTACTGATGTCCTTGAGCATACGCAAGTACCTAAGCTTCAAATAAACACCAGATGTATCCGCCATCAACATACCCGCAATCATATAGAATATGTAACATCTGGCCTTCTGATTGATCATATCTTGAGTTGCCATGTTCGGCAACACGGCAACTCGGTTGGCTTAGCATGTATGCATTAAATGCAGCAACCTTGAGGGAATTTGTTTTGAAGTCTTCATGAGATGGAATGAAACCTAATAATCTTTGACAAATGTTTTGCCAATCCCCTATGGTCTTTATCGTCTCATTACCAAGTACTGGATCACCATTCACAAGTAATCCATACAATACCTCTACATCCTGTAAGGTGATTGTTGCTTCACCTGTCCTAAAGTGAAAAGTATGAGTTCCGGGACGCCATCGCTCAACTAATGCAGTGATCAAACTACGGTCAATAGCAGGCCGATTAGCTTTGTATACACCATACAATCCACATAATCTAATCACTTCAAGAACTCATGGATGGATAGGATATTTCTCTACGAGCTTCCAAAAAGTACCATCTTCTCTCCTCGTATTAAGAATCATATTAGCACTTCCTTCCCGTATATCATGTGATCTATGAGTGAGTTGTCCCGTTAATACATCCGATTCAAGTCAACCGGGATCCAACTTGTATTCACTATTATCCGCCATAAAAGAAAATACCAATGAGATACACATGAAAGTAAACTTAAATGTTATCTCATATATTGTTATGTGAATTTTTCTAGACATTCATCTAAACAATAGAAGCATGAATTAGACGAAGCGAATTAGGAACTTGGATAGGCAGCAAGCTATTACTATGGCTCTAATTACCAATGTTTTGATACTAAGTGAAAATGATCCCAAAAAAGTGTCTTGAAAGATCTAAAAAATTATTTGTTATTATCAGAGATTGTATCTTCTTCATATTAGAAAAAATAGAAAATTTGGAAGTTTCTATAGATAGTATATGGTCGAAGCAATGTCTGCCCTTACAATCAAAGTGATTTTCTTTATGCAATTGATACCTTTGCTCAACGGAGCTTTTTCCGTTATCCGAATCAACGGTTGTTGGGATGTGAAAGTTGCTACGAAGGCAAATCAGAAAATCAGTGAGAGTTCGAGTTCACTAGCCATGAAAGGAGTGTCGGAAAATAGTCCAAAAAAATTAAAATCAAATCAAATCAAAATATATAACCAAACAGAATCCTATGTTGAAATTCAATTTCATGGGTTTGTCTGCGGGTTCTTCAATTTACAAAAGATAGAATTCTTCTATGGATTTTTCAAGCCTTACTTCATAAAGAAAATCAAACCTTGAACAAAGAAAATTACCTTGAAATAGTTATGGCGGTGAATCTACTTCTTCCGGCAATCCTAGCGGCAAGAATCGGGAACGGAACAATCTTCGCAGCACTAGATGAGATTGAGGTTAGGGCAGGGGTGAAATTTCAAAGTAGAACTGAAATTGGGTTCAGAGTAGGTTAACTCGTATAAGGCTCAAAATTGGCTTTAGGGGAAATTTAGAATTAAATGTATAAATAATTTCCTACTTAACGTCGACCCTCATTAACTTTTGTCCGTTTATTCTTTTGAAAGGCTAATACGTTACTGCCAACAACATTTATATTAGTTTTGTAAAGTTTCAAAAAAATGTATTATTATTGAAAATTGATTTAAATAATAGCTTATTTTGGTCAAAAATTCGCTTACTTCTCATCCTTGAGGTTTGTAGTCTTGTCCACCTCTTCTATCTTTGATTGCTTACCTTGAATATCCTCATGTGTGCTGCATATATTGCTGCTCAAATCTCACTTGTAACAATTTTTCCCCTTTTTAAAAAGAGCTTTTGTTGTCTAATTTTTGAACCCTCTTTATGAAATTTCTGGCTCTGCCACTGCATATTATTTTGCCATACAAAATACCTAATAATTTAAATAATATATAAAATTGAAGCAAACAAATTATGTAAATACAATCATCAAATAACTTTTCGATATAATACTCCAAATATCATAATTAGATACAAATAATTCCAAAGTACAAAATGATTAAAAAATAAGGATACAATATAATTTATAGAATATGTGACAATTTCTCAAAATATTTTTTAAAAAGTATCTTAATATTTGCTTACTCATTTATTTCCTTTAATATTTCTTTTTTTATATCTTAATTGAGCGCTTACGTTCTTTTGAGTGAAGAATCTATTAGAAACAATCTATTTATTTCACAAAGATACAGATAAGATTTTAATACATCTCACACTCCTCAAATCCAATTGTGAAATAATAATAATTATGTTGTTGTTGCAAAATAATAAAGTGCAACTAATAACTATCTTTCTTTCTAAATTTTCTTTTTCAACTTAAACTTTTGAATTTTAGTTTCAACGGTCTTAATTGAGATTTTTATTTAATTTTAAATTGTTTAAATAAAAAAATTAATTTATCAAATATTTTAAATATTATTTCTCTTTCCATTTTCCATATTATTATTACTTTATCTATTATATGTGTAGTTTATGTATTATTTTTTTTATTTATTTATTTCATATTATTGGTTAATTTTATTTAATAAATAACCTCACATCATATTTATTATTCTTTTATATATCAATTTCTCTATTAGGATATCTTAGTTAACTTTTTTCATTTAACGTAGCTATAAACCAAATAATGTCATAGTTTATTTTAAAGTATATCCTCCTATTTAATTAGTGTGAGTCCTCAAAAAGGATATCTTAGTTAACTTTTTTCATTTAACGTAGCTATAAACCAAATAATGTCATAGTTTATTTTAAAGTATATCCTCCTATTTAATTAGTGTGAGTCCTCAAAAACTATCAAAATAATAAATAATCGCCAGGTAGACAAAGAATATTACTGTAAATTTTACGTCCTTCAATCTTCACCTCTTTTACTGAAAAAAAAAATTCATTAAGTGAAACGTGTACCATCGTAACAAATCCACGTCACTTTATTTTCAAGTTAATCTTTTGTCTTATTACTCAGTTTTTGTGTCTTACTATTTTGTTCTCTCTTTTGCTACTATCATTAATCTTTTCTTATTGCACTTTGTGTTAATTGTTGACTATAACTTTGGCTTCTTAATTTGTGAACAAACTAATTAATTTCTCACTCTTTCTCTATCTCCTTGCTTCTTCTTCTGGCTTTCTTCGTCCCATTTTTGTCAATTTTGCTGCTATAGAGAAGCAGGGAATGGATAGCTTAATTATTATTATTTTTTGGTTCAACCATGCATGTGTAATTTTATGGCAGTAAGTAGTTGCTAAATTAGAAAATTCAGTTATTGAGGCACAAAAACAATCTGACCCATATCGATCTAGTGTGGTGCCCTTCTTTTTGGCCCATTCAAAATACCGAATGAGCTTCAATATTGCAATTAGTTGTGTGGTTGTTTCCGACAGACCCTCCTCTCCTCGGTTCAAGACAAAAACAATCAAGAAGTTATTTAACCAAAATTCTTAACTGATGCAGCGTATTCACAATTGGCTTACAAGGTTATAACTTTAAAAATATTTTGGAGTTATAGCCCTTACGAACTAACTATGCTTAAACTTTAGAAATGTTGAATTATTCTAGGATTTATATGAACCTTAGATTGTAAACTTTACAAAACTTGAATTGTAGAATTTATGAACTTATTGGGTTGTGAACTTTAGTAATCTAGATGAATTGTAGTCTCTATGAACTAATTAAGCTTAAACTTTACAAATTTTGAATTATTGTAGGAATTATATATGAACTTTAGGTTGTGAACTTTTGAATATTGAATTGTAGAATTTATGAACTATGATTGCGAACTTTAGAAATCTTGATAAAATGTAGTTTTTATGAACTAATTAAGCGTGAACTTTGGAGATCTTGAAGTTTAGTATTTATGAACTTAGGTAGATAAATTATATACATATATATATAACGAACCATCACATGGATTCCGACCCAACTACCGTAAGAACAGAATGGAAGGGCAAAAAAGCGCAGACGTGAAAACTCTATCAATAGAAATATTCTAGCTTCTTCTTTTAGAGAGGAATGATTCCCTCGATCTTTCTTAAGTTAAGGCAACAAATCGGTCGGCTTTGGGACGAGGTCAGGAGCAGCAGTAGGAGAAGCGATAAGCCCTTCAATCTACTCCTCAAAGCAGGAATGGATGGCCGCTTTCTTAATAATTCAAATAGATAGTTCTGCTCACATCAAGGGAAGCTCTTCATTAACTGAGAAGCCCATTGACTCGCCTTTGACTCTAGCCTCTCATTTAACTCACTACTTCATGAACTTCTCAGTCCCTCGTGAGTGTGGCATATACATATATATACATGTATATTAACAATAAAAATTAATTTAATCTAGTTAAATTATTATTTTATTTTATTTATATTTGAATATCTAAATTTTAGTAGATGCAGGGGCGGAGCCACGTTGTCTCCAGGGTGTTCAATTTGACACCCTTCGTCGAAAAATTATACTATATATATACGTAAAGTTTTGACTTTATATTGGTATATATAGTATTTTAGACACCCTGAAATAACAAAGAAACCCGTAGTGGAGTTTGTTTGAGCCATCGCATACCCAGTCGCTGCCTTGATTTGATTCCTCGCATGAGTGTTTCCATTTTTCTGAAATTATTTTGCCTTCTTGAATTTAAGAAATAAAAAAACATGCACTACTTTCACATAAATGTTTAGTAGCTTGGTGGTAAACAATGTCAAGCTTTTCTTGAGTGTCCCAAGTTCAGATCTCACCTTCCATTTTTTTTGTGATTTTCTTATTTTTACTTTGAATTAGGCTTTAATTTCGTTTCTTGAAAAAATATTAATTATAAATAGTATAAAATGTCATATATGTGACGTTCATTCCTTTTATGATTAGGACTAATAAGTAATAAGGATTTTTTTCAATTAAAATTGAATTATTTCCTTAAATTTTAATACCCTTTCCTTGTGGAATAAGATTTCCTTGAATTCTAATACATTTTCCTTGTGGAATAAGGTTTTCTTTCTCTATAGACATGAGACTCATTTACACCAAATTATATCACAATATTATTAAGAATAGTATCTAAATAAGAAGGGCATATCTTAAACTTGGTCCTTGTCAACCTAATATTACGGAATACCCTCAATCATATATCGCTAAAGCAATGTGTCGTTTCAACTCTGATTGGTATCAAGCGTATGACTGGTTGGAGTATAGTCAGAGTGCAGATGCAACATATTGCTTGTTATTGGGTGATGAGTTTTTAGATGGTTGTATAGTGTCTTATGTAGAAAAGAAAGTATTCCATACTATTTCTAACGAGTCTATTATAAAAGCGTTTCAGGATATGAAATCTCGTCGAGTAAAATTGTAATAATCTATTTAAATTATGCTTTCAATAGTAGTTTATTTTGTCTTTATGTTACTTTTGAATTATACACTTGTTAATTCTATTTAAAATATTCTTATATTTAATTAATTATTGCTTAGCTTGATTATTTGTTTTGATAATTTAAATCATTGTTTTTTTATATTTACTATTCAAAATTTGGACACCCTTCATGAAATTTCTGGCTACGCCACTGAGTAAATGGATTATCGTTTGTGGATGTTTTAAAACATGTGTTATGAAACTGGTGGTGGTTTCAAACCTGAGTTTATTGACAATATTAGAGGTTTTATTGAACATGCATTGACACTTGATATTTTTAAGAATTATGGATTGGTTAGGTGTCCTTGTAGTGCTTATAGGTTCTTGAAATTTTTTAATCCAAATACACTTATGGTTCATTTGTATCGTAATGAATTTAAGCTTAGATATTTTGACCCATAACATAGAGGCACAAGGATGGACCAACAACATAATATAATCGAAGTTAAGCACACAAGGCAATACAGAAGTTATGATCCTCTTATCATTGCACAAAATACAAAGCAAGTGCATTACGCTCCGTATCTGTTGCATAAAGTCAAGATGATTGGTGGATTTTTATAAAGACTAAGTTTGTGGAAAGGATTTAAACTGACAATGTCTTTGATGTAGGGTACTGAAATGATGATGCAGTTGTTCAACAACAAGTTGATGTTAAATTGGAAACCACACTAGAACATTCTCAGCACATATTAGAAGAAGTATTTGATGAACAGATAATGGAAAATGTTGAGGAAGAAATAAATGAGGATGAGGAAAATAAATCATTCAAAGAGAAAGAACGAGACAATGAAGATGAAAAAACTGAGGAGGAAGAATAAGAGAATGATGGAAATGAAATAAGCGAGGAGGAAGAGTGGTAGAATGATAGACTATAGCTAGTATCTAATTTAATTTATTTTTTAATTACTAACTTTATTTAATTTATGATTTTTATATATAATAAATATAAATTCATATAGATGTCATCAGGTGGTGACGATGATAGATCTCATGATTATCTTGGGATTAATAAGCCTAATAAGACTATAGAGAAGAAGTCGAGGAGGTCTATCAAAGATGAGGATATCATAGGATTTCTTTCACTTACGCCAGAGCCACACAATATTTACCCATATATATGTTGTTCCATTTGGAATTGCGGATCCGCGAGCATATCATACTTAGTACCATCGATCATAGGGAGTTTCTTCTACTTCACAGTCCTTGCCTCAACGTTGCTACAATATCCTACCTACAAAGGCTTATTGTTGAGCGCAGACCTTATTGATAAATAGGATATCCGCTAGTACTCCATCTCCATATCCCACAAGTACATATCTATCTCCACATCCCACAAGTACATCTCCTGACCTATCTGTCATTAGGATTAGAGATTCTAGTATTGAGTCAGATGCTATGGTTGTTACTCTTCCATTGACTCAACATTATGTGCATCCAGGATTATCACATTCACCTGCACAGGTTGCTACACCTGATGAGATGCTTGATCTAGCACCTAGGTAAAGGAACAGGATTGGTAAAGTCATGCTTGAGCCGAATGGATTATTGTAAGTTTGTTTTGTTATCTATTAATTTCTTTTATTTTATTTATTTCTTGTATATTAATATATCATTCATGAACAAACATGTTTATTATGTGTCCTGCAAGTGGCATCCTTTGAAGGGTGCGGTGCTACTAGGGCTCTACAAGAGTGTTGGGATGCTTTTTACGTAGGCCTATCACACATGGGGTGTAATGACCCGATTGGTTATTTTTTGTTTTTCCATGGAAATTACCATTTTTCGCTCTAATATTGACATATAGTCTTCTTTGATTGATTTTGAAAAGTTGGTTTTGAACTTTGGGTTAAGAGTTGTTAATCGATTAGTTTTGAGTTTGAAAGGCTAAGTTGTTAAGAAAGTGGTTTTTCATGTTTTTTGGATTTTTGAGTGTTGGAATGTAATTCTGTCGATTCCATCAGTCTCAAAATGTGAAAGATGATTTGTGAGAGTTGGTTGTTTCAGATTCCAAGTCTTTTTGAGGATTGAGGTCCTAAATTGTGAAATTACGAAATTTTAGCCTTTCAATCAACTTTTGTCAATATTTGGGGTTTGGGTGCTTGGATCAAAATTTCAAGAGTTCAAATGGATTCGAGGGATAATTTTAGGCCTAGGTAAGGTCTTGATTGATTTTCGAGAGGTCCCGAGCTTGTTTTAGCCTTTTTAGGGGTGAGTTAGTTTGTTGTGATTTTCATGGATGTATATTCAAGGAGATCTCATATTCATGTTTTTATGGTTCCATTAAGTCTGGAACGTTGAGTATAATTATTTCCATATGTTATTTGTGTGTACGGGATTCCGAACGATTCTTGAAGGTCATTTCGATGTTTTAAATTTTGGCAGTGTTTTCTAGTGCAAAAGGCCTCACTTTTGCGAAGGTCCTATCGCTTAAATGACCTTCGCTTTTGCGATGCTCGAGATTTTTGCCTGGTCGCTTTTGTGACATCAGAGACGGTTTTTTGTCTGCCATTTCAGGGTTTAAGCCTCATTTCATCATTTTTGAGTTTTGGGAGCTTTGGGGTGGCGATTTGGATTAGATTTTCGAGGAAAATTTTTTGGGTAAAGATTCTTAACTCTAAATCTTCAATTAACCATTATGTTTTATGGATTTATGTTTTCAAATCAAGCTTTTGAAATGAGAAATTTGGGGTTATTTGAGAACCCAAGAAACTAGTAAAATTGTGATTTTTGAAGTAATTTTAAGTCTTTTTTCAAAATGGTTTTCTCCAATAATTTCCTAAATCCTTGAGTAATGTTTTCAAGTATTAAATTTTGGATTCAAACTTTATTTTCCGAATTGAATTTTGTGTTGATTGACCCACATGTGAGAGAATTGATGTGGTTGTTATTGTTTCTAGAAATTTATTGTGTATGGATTGTGTGGCTTTGGGAGTGATTCGGAAGGGTAAGACTCAACTTTTGGAGTGATTGTTGATTGATTTAAGGCAAGTGATTTCCTAAACTTTGTATTCTAGTAGAATTTGTGTGCTTCCTTCGTTACTTGTACGTTGGCAGTAATGGCCAATGGGGATGAAGTGAAGTGTTTAAATTGTCCACTTGATACATCTAAATGAATAAAAGGGGGTTGAAATGAAAAAGGCTTTGTGATGAACATGATGATGTGAATTGCCTTATTGTGACTCTTGTTGATTGATTGATGAAATACTTGAAAGCATGAATGTGGACTTGAATTGTGTGAATTGTTGTCTCTTCCGTGTAGTGTGATATTGCGTGTATGCATTGATTGTGAACACCGTGATGAGGCATGTGATGATTTATGATGTTGAGGTCTTTGCCGGTGAGTGTTATGATGTCGAGGTCTTTATTGACGAATGTTGTGATGTCGATGTCATTTTCGGTAAGTGTTTATAAAAGACAATGGGAAATGGTTTTGGCTAATAATTTGATATGAATCCGATGGAAAATGGTTTCAACTAGTGATTTGATATAAAGCCGATGGGAAATGGTTTCTGCTAGTGATATTGTTCTAATGGAAATGGTTCTAGTAAGGATTGATCATTGTCACTTGATGCATTTGATGCTTATGCATGAATTAATTACTTGTTAATTGTGATTGATGTACTTATTACGTTTAACTAAACTATTTGACATTGAGATTGACTTATTTGATTTGTTGATTATTGAGTTGTGAAGATTGAGCTGTGAATATTGGGCCTTATGAGCCGTGTATTGTAGAATTGCTAGGTTGGGCTGATTTCTGTGCAAGTTGTAGTTTGAGGAGGTTTGATTGGAGTGTAGGGGGTATTCGATTTCTATCTAGTTGTTTTTTAGTAGGTTGTTTGTTGGGTACTGTGTTGTTCGTACTCATCCCTTGCTTCTACACTTGTGTAGGTTTCGAGTCTGGATCTGCATGATCTTCTCTTTCTTTTTCTCCTGACAGTCGAGGCTCATTGAAGGATTTGAGAGGTAGTTGCTTGTCATCCTGGCGGAGGCCCTCTTTTCCTTTTCCTTAAGCTTTGCTTTATTTTAAAAACAAAGACCGAGACTTGTATTTATCTTTCAAATTCTGTATTTTTATTAGTTGCTTGTACACGTGACAACCAGATTTTGGAGGTTTTAGTAGAAGAATAAGTTTTTCACTTTATTTTGTTCTTGTTTTTATTGTTTTCCGCATTTCGCTCGTTTTTGTGGGTTGAGGCTGACTTGTCTTGGTGGAAAAAGAAAAATGTCATCACGTCTATTTTTTTGGGCCGTGGCGTCGGGCGATGTTCAATGAATTTAACGTATATATATATATATATATTTAGTTATATATTTTTTCAGTTAAGTTTAATATTTTTGGTATATTTTACTTTATTAATTATCTAACGCTATTCATTTTGTCAAACTATGTGTGCTTGGAAGCCGAAATACAATATGATCAATGCGATCACATTTGAGAGAAAGGCATTCGTGAGACTTTCTAGTTTCGCTAAACAAATCCCAGGATAATGATAAACCTAGGACTTGGATGTTGCCTCATGTTTTGAGGAATCGCACTAGTATTAAAATACGGTTGAATCCAAGGCATTTTCTGAACAAGCCAAAAAAATTAGAAGTAATCTTAAAGGTGGCTCGTTGCACATCAGAGGTGTAAAAAGCGTTGGAACAACTGCAAGAGAGATGATAAGTTCTAATTTAAACTTTTAAGTAAATAATTAGTTGATTAAATATTATTTGATTAATATCGTCTAAAATTTTGCTTTTATTTATAGGAAAAAGAATTGGGGCGCACTCCCCTTGAACCGGAGGTTTTCGAGAAGACTCATGTGAAGAAGAAGTTGAATGAGTCAGATTTTGATGTGTGGGTGAATGAGAGGACTGAACAAACTTTTGTTTTGATGCTAATTTTTATTTTAATATGTAGGGAGAGTATCAACGGTGCATGCATGAGAAAATGGAAAATCCAGTCCAAATCACGCCTGAAATATCCACTCAAATTTGGACTGAAATATTGGTAGGGGGACACACAAGGGAAGAATCTATGATTTGAGCTCTCGGGAAGTTATTGGATTGTCACGTCAAGCAAAGACACTTGACTAGCTGCTATGTTGGATTAAGTAGCAAAACTTACACAAGCATTGACAGATTCTAAGCAAAAAAAGAATTGTTGATAAAAAAAAAACATCGTTCAACAAATCGATCAAAAAACAAGTGTTCAACCTCGCTCGTAGGCCTACTTCTTCATCCCCTACTAAGGACACTGATGACAGTGATGAGGATGAATGCATAGAGTCCACTCCTTCGCTTTCATTCCTTTAATTTATGAACATTTTAGACTTTTGAACTAATTTTAAAAGACTATAAGTCTTTAAAATGTGATGTAAGTGTTTTTTAGAGTTCAATTAAGTTTGCTATTATATATTTTGTGTATTATGTTTTTTGTTTGATATATATGAATGAGCTAAATTCAATTGAATTGAATTTGCATGTGGACAGCAAAAACTGACAATTTCTGTTGTCAAAAATATTGTAGAAAAACAATGGACATGATGATTTTGTCCATCGTTTTTATGCATATTTTTTTTCAAAAAAATAATAATAGAAAAAGCGACAGACATGGTCCTCTAGTTCGTCACTTTTTTGCCTTTTTTAAATAAATTCTAGAAAAGCGACGAACTGCGACATTTTTCCGTCGCTTTTCTGCATATTTAAAAAAATAAAGAATCGAAAAAAGAGGACTGCGTCCCCTTGTCTATCGATTTTTTGTATTTAAAAAAAAATAAACGAGAAAAGCGACACACTCCATTGTTCCATACCGACAACATCTGTTGCTTTCTTCACAAAAAATATCAACCAAAAATGACGCAGTTCGTTGCTTTTTGGAAAGCGTCGAGGACAAAAGTGACGGATTGAACTACATCGCTTTTTCCAATGCTTTTCTACATTTAAAAAAAAATCAAAAATAGTGACGGACTGTGTTGCATTGTCCATCGCTTTTTTGCATTTATTTTTTTTAAAAAAAGGTGACGGACTGTGTCACTTTTCTGGATTTTAGAGTCTGTCGCTTTCTTAAAAAAAAGACCAAAACGACGCAATCCTTCACTTTTCAAAAAGCATCGAGGACGAAAGCGACATACTAGAGTGCGTTGCTTTTCAGTCGATTTTGACCAAAAAAGTAATGCATTCCATCGCTTTTGTCCATCTTTCTTTGACAAATTTTATATAGTGTGTCAAAAAAGAAAAAGAACATTCTTTTATAAACGGACTAAAAAGGAAAGTAAGACAAACAAATTGAAAATGAAGGAATATTTATTATCTTATTTGTTTGTTTTTACTTTTCCTACCGCAGCACGAACTAATTTTTTAATAAGTTTGATATGATAAATTGAAAAAATAACGAAATAAGCTATTATAAACGATGACTTATATAAATACTACATTGATAATGTAAAAATTAGTTAATGACTTATATACATAGATTGATAATGTAAATATTATTTAAAGTAATGTATGTGTGGTTATATAAATTAAAGTGGTTTGTTATTGGAAGGCTATAAGAAAACGATATATAAGCAAGAATTTGTGAGAGAGCAGTATTTAAGGAATGACACACCATGTTTACCGCTTCTTAATTATTTCAAGTAATGGATCAAAATCATCTTCATTTATGAGTATATAAGTAAGGTGGTTGTATGAATGAAAATAAGCAGAAAGAGGAACAAATAATGTTGCTTGTTTAAGAATAATTACTTATCCTGATTTCTCACAAAACTTTTCTAAGGGTAGTGGTGGTGTAAAGGATTGACCTTACACCAACTACCATCAACACCCCTAACAAATTTGAACAATAACCCCAACTTACCTACCTACATTATAATTATAATGGAGTACTCTTATAGAACAAAAATCAATGTACTATTCATTGTACTCATTCTCTTTGTATTTGCTGCACTAGGGACAGCAACAAACGCTCCGAGGAGGAAACTAACAAAGAAATACAAAGGCCCATGTATGGCCGTGAATTCAATTGACAAGTGCTGGAGATGTGACCCTTTCTGGGCAGAAGATCGCCAGAAAATGGCTGATTGTTCGTTGGGCTTTGGTATCAATGCGATGGGAGGAAAATATGGTCCATACTACATTGTCACAGATAATTCTGATGATGATGTTATTGATCCTAAGCCTGGAACTCTGCGATTTGGGGTGATCCAAAAGGGACCGTTGTGGATCACATTTGCCAAAAGTATGAGAATTGAATTGAGCAGGGAACTTATTGTTAGTAGCAATAAAACAATCGATGGACGTGGAAAATACGTTCACATAGCAAATGGAGCTGGAATTAAGATACAAAGTGCATCAAATGTTATTATCTCTAACCTTCGAATTCACCATATTGTACCTACCGCAGGTGGCCTGCTTAGGGAGTCTGACGACCACCTTGGCCTAAGGGGCGGAGATGAAGGTAATATAACTGATCGATGACATTGACTACTATATATATATATATATATATATATATTGAAAAAAGAGAAGAGAATTTAATTATATGTTAACATGCATACATACAGGTGATGCCATTAGTATCTTCAATTCTCATGATATATGGATTGACCACATCTCTATGTCTCGTGCCGCTGATGGTCTTATCGATGCTGTTGCTGGTTCCACTAATATTACGATATCCAACTGTCACTTCACTGATCATGAAAAAGTAATGTTGTTTGGTGCTAACGATCATTCGGTAGAGGACAGGGGAATGAAAATAACATTGGCGTATAACCACTTTGGAAAGAGGTTGGATCAAAGGATGCCTAGATGCAGGTTTGGATTTTTCCATCTGGTGAACAATGATTACACTCATTGGGAAAGGTATGTACTTAAATATTGCTATTGAATGATGATTGTTGTAACCACGCTTTAAAATGTGTGTTTACGTACGTACGTACATTTTATTGATGCAGATACGCTATTGGAGGAAGCAGTGGAGCAACGATCATCAGCCAAGGGAATAGGTTTATTGCGGAGGATAAATTGTTGGTGAAAGAGGTGACATATAGAGAGAAAAGTACATCAAGTGTGGAAGAATGGATGAAATGGACATGGATATCAGATGGTGATGATTTGGAAAATGGTGCTACATTTACACCATCTGGTGACCAGAATTTACTCTCTAAAATTGATCATCTCAATTTGATTCAACCAGAACCCTCTTCTAAAGTTGGATTACTAACTAAGTTTTCTGGTGCTTTGTCTTGCAACATTCGACGCCCATGTTAACTTCTTTCTTTTCCTAATTGGGGTGACAAACAGGACTATAATGTAACAATATTATTCCTCATATATATATATATATATATATATATATAGCAATCATTCTTTTCTTCTCTTGCACCAATATTTACATGAGAATTAAATAGCTAGTAATGTAACATATAGAATTAATTTGGTAAACTTAATTAGCTTGTTAACGGAGACTTTTAATCGTCATAGAAAAATACTGCAACTTCAATAACACGTCCTACTTACCCCAAACAAAAATCTCATACCTGATAATGTATAATCAATTCATGTTGACAAGTTTGGACTATATTAGGTTTGGCACCAACATTGATCGTTAACGTTTGTCTTTGAAACCTCATTTTAGGCAGGCCAACATGATTGTCACAAGCTAAGTAATAATTATTGTTTACCCAACAGTACAATTGAATTTGTATATGTGGCAGTGGCTGTGGGTTGAAATAACTAGATTATGAGATTATTATATATATGGGGCTCTAAATCTTGACACTTCCAATATATCTAAGGTGTAAAGCATGGTGATAATGAAGTTTTCACTAATCAACCTCAAAACCTACACTAACCTGATAATATACAATTGCAATCAAGAGTAGAGGGCATTTGGTCTTTCTCCCTTGTAACAAGTAATCTTTGTTCTAAATACTCAACCTCCCTCTATTTTAATATTAACGAACAGTTCCACATTTAGTCATTATTATTATTAATATTATTAGTGTAACACGGCCTGTGCATTCAGAGTGATTGACTTAAGTGGATCGATGGATGGTCCAAGAGTTGAATTATAAAGCTTTAAGTCATCCTTTAATGCTATATCAAAAAATGAATTCGTGTGCTCAGTTAAGGATGGACTATCCACCCACAGGCTAGGGGCTTACGGAGCAAGGCCCGGGACGTACGAGACCTCTGCTCGATCATGTTGGAGCCTTGCCCCATGAGCAAGTGTTGGTTGTTTGCATACATATTACACTTGAGCACTTTTTTGTTCATTTCTCACCTTCAAATTAATTAGGGTAAAACACATAATTCTCTCTAGAATTCTCCAAGGATCAACTGTAAACTCTTTGCCGATCTAAACTCCGTGGATTCTTTGATATTCTCTCGATCCCCACATCGATCATGTGGACTCCATATTATTACGATTGTAGGATTTGATCGAATATGGAATGTTGAGACAAAGTTATGGGCTTGAATACCACAAGGACGTAAGGACCCTTAATTACCTTCGATTCTTCACTATCTAAGTATAGTAGCAAGCTTGTCGTTTATCGACAAATTTTGGATTTTCTCCTTTAATATTGTAAGAGCATCTATCCACTTGTTGTAGTTGAACCAGGTGCGTGAGTGAAGTTCCATACAGCCTCAATGAGCTAGCTTAACATATATAATTGTTATTCCTTTATCTTTTTCGACATGAATCCCTTTCCCATCGAATTCATATGATTTTAAATGAACTTAATTAAAAGAATGTCCCAGGTAAATACTTCGTTCATGATTGTTGAAGAGTTTAGTATGGCCCTCAACCGAGTAAGATGTTAAGTCCTCATTCATAAATGCTGAGTTTCCAAATAAAGTGGATAAAGACGTACTCCCTCTGTTTCAAAAAATAATGGTCTAGTTTCATTTTTAGTCCGTTTGAAAAATAATGACTCATTTCTTTTTTTGGACAGTTTAACTTTAATTTTTCACGTGGCATATTTTAGGCTACAAGATTAAAAGACACTTTGGTACATTTGACATAACTTTAATTTAGAACCATATGATTAAAAAGTCTTCTTTCTTTTCTTAAACTCCGTTTCAAGTCAAACTAGGTCATTCTTTTTTAAACAGAGAAAAAGTAATATTAATTAATTAAGTATGAGAAGCC
Organism: Solanum verrucosum; assembly: GCF_900185275.1. Lineage (NCBI taxonomy): Eukaryota > Viridiplantae > Streptophyta > Magnoliopsida > Solanales > Solanaceae > Solanum > Solanum verrucosum. The sequence goes on from NW_026020341.1 coordinate 442,480, forward strand.
GGGCGAGTCTTCAATTTTGTTAAGTAAAAAGAGTTAAGTTAATTAAGAAAATATACGGAGGATTGATGTCCCCGTTTCTAATCATCATTGAGTTTATTCGTAGATGCTAAGCCAATGATGCAATTTTAATGGAAGCGAAGGATTACCCAGTCAATTGAGTTGAGCTATATATATATATATATATATATATATATATATATATATATATACTAATTTTCGAACACCAGGCTAAATAATAGTTTATTAAAATAATATTATTACAAATGTGTGATGAGTTATATGAACTTTGAAAGGGATAGAAATAATTAGTTAAAATGTGTATATATAATATCAAATGTAACATGACAAGGTATTAAGATCAACGTGTTTCATGCAATGCAACATCACATTAGACAAAGAACTTCAAAGTTTGAATTAAACCTCTAAAATACAAGTTCATCTACAATATATCATTTCATATATAACAAAAATTATCTATAGTAATTCATGCAATTACACATTCAAGTGTAACCCAATTTAAAGCTTAATAGCATAAAGACACAATAACTTTACTAATCAACATCACCTGGGGGTAAACTACCACAAAATGCATTCTTGACAAAATATCGAAACTATTGCTTCATTGTATGGTTGTCTCAAATCTGTAGTTGGCATGATAGACTTTAACCTTTATATTAGTATGTGTACATCAGACAAGTTAAAGAATCTATTTTTCAATTATATGAAATAATTTGAATAACAATATACTTACCCGAACTATTGTGTGAATCAATTGGAACTGCATCTTATGCTTTATCCAGAAGTGTTATGCGTATTATATAAAACTTAATAAATTACATGAAAAGCTTTTTAACCGATAAAAATTAAAAGAAGCAGTAAATGTAAAATAATGGGATAAGCTCATATAATTGTCCACTAATGGCTCGATAGATTCATGAACTTCATGTTAATATTTTCCCAATTTATTGATTTATTTATTAAAAGGTAAATGTATTGTTTGGTAGATATTATAAAAAGGTAGTGTTTAGATATGGGTAAAAATGTCTCATTAAGAAGGTGACTATAATCTATGTATTCATCAATAGGGAAAACGAACCAACATATACTTTTTTAATAATTATTGAAAACTGAAAAAATATATATTCAATTGTTCTAACGTAAGAGAAGATAGAAGTAACATCAAGAATTTGAATAGGCTTTATTAAGTCATTACAAATTAATTATTTTTTGAAATGTAATTAAACATTATTGTTAGAAGTTAAATTTTTATTTTTTTTTGGTAAATAAAGAATTTTACTTACCAAAATGAGCAATACAAAACACTTGAAACAAAAAAAACAACTCAGCCTGGATATCCCAAGACTGTGTACTTCCAACAACAAACATTCTATTCCTAGCCACTACGCCCCTATCCTTCCCATTTCAGAAGTTAATTAAGCAGGGTACCAATCTAACAACTGCAGTTTCATGAAATAGGAAAACAATAAAAAATAAATAGAGTAATGTAATATAGAGAGTAAGGTTCTACATTAGATTAGTATAAAAAGGATTTGCACGCTATCTAATATATGATAGCAGCCAAGAAATTGAGTGATTCCTTTTTTCTTCCAACTTTGAAAGTACCGATAGATACTATCATATAAAAAGAAGAGGTGGTCTGACTAACTCAATGAAGTGAATTTTTCAAAAACATGCTCAGAAAAATGAGAAAAATGGAGTTTTTGAAAAGAAAAAGAAATCCATTTTATCATTTAGACGAAAAAAATATTATGATTCTTAAGAACTCAACAGGCCATTCCCCTTCGAATCAAACAAACAAAGAAGGGAATCCCGTTAAGTTCTTACGCTTTCATGTTGACAACTCAATTCAGTCGATTACTACAGGGATGAACCCAATCCGAAATATGAACCATAAAAGAAAATACCTATTAAATAGATTACAAGAATACCAGCTACAGTACCTATTATTCAAAGAGGAATCCTTCCAGTAGTATCGGCCATTTACCCCACTTCCCTCCAGATTTCATCAAGTGGTCACGCTAGAGACATAAACAGTCATGGATAATTAAATTATGAGATCATTCCGAATGAGCTAAGTGAATCTTATTTATTCTCTTTCATTTTCTTAATTGAAGAAATAATTGGAAAATAAAACAGCAAGTACAAAAATGAGTAATAACCCCCAGTAGAGACTGGTACGATTCAATTCAACATTTTGTTCGTTCGAATTTGATTGTGTCGTAGCTCTATAATTCAGATTAAGTTTATCATTGGATGAATTGCTTTGCTAATATTGATCCCAAAAAAAAGACGGTAGGTACAACTAGGCCGTGAACAGCCAACCATCGTACTGTAAAAATTGGATAGGTTCGATCTATAGTCATTAGGGCCTCCTAAAACGATCTACTAAATTCATCGAGTTGTTCCAAAGGATCAAAACGGCCAATTATTAATGGAATTCCTTGTCGGCTCTCTGTAAAATACTCGTTTGGCCGCGGGCTTCCAAACACATCGTAAGCTAAACCTGTGCTGACAAATAACCAACCCACAATGAATATGGAAGGTATAGTAATGCTATGAATGACCCA